>NC_090050.1:24101890-24146177 GCF_038355195.1 Osmerus mordax
CACACCTGTCTCACTGCACAGCTGTCTCACTGCACACCTCATGCACACCTGTCTCACTGCACACCTGTCTCACTGCACACCTGATACACACCTGTCTCACTGCACCTGATACACACCTGTCTCACTGCACACCTGATACACACCTGTCTCACTGCACAGCTGTCTCACTGCACACCTCATGCACACCTGTCTCACTGCACACCTGATACAAACCTGTCTCACTGCACACCTGATACACACCTGTCTCTCTGCACAGCTGTCTCACTGCACACCTCATGCACACCTGTCTCACTGCACACCTGTCTCACTGCACACCTCTGATACACACCTCCCCTCCCTCTCCCAGGTCAGTCCCCTGTTCCAGAAGCTGGAGGCTGACCATATCGAAGGCCTGAAGAAGAAATTCGGAGGTCAGCAGGTGAGTACTGTCACCATGGAGACGCCCCACTAAACCAGGCAGACATCCCATAACAGGAACTCCAGGAGGGATGATTTATGGATGGGGAGGGATAAATATTCTGGTTTAGGGGTTATTATGGTTATTAAATATTGATAAATGACCACCTCAACCCTAACTCTGCCAGGGTTTATTCCAGTACGCAGCTGTGACACCTGTTGCATCACTGTGGCTGTGGTGGTCTCCTGTCCTACAATGACAATGTCCTACTGTGACATCACACAACACCTTGTTAGTGATGTCACAGTTGAGTTAGGGTTATTCCAGTACACCTTCTTGTGATGTCACAGTTGAGTTAGGGTTATTTCAGTACACCTTGTTGTGATGTCACAGTTGAGTTAGGGTTATTTCAGTACACCTTGTTTGTGATGTCACAGTTGAGTTAGGGTTATTCCAGTACACCTTGTTTGTGATGTCACAGTTGTTAGGGTTATTTCTTCACATACAGTAACTCATAGATATATATAAAGGGTAGATGTCTCGTCCGCGTTGCCTGACAACGGAGTCGAACGTCCGCACATGGCGGCCATCTTGCTACAGTCAACTCGCTCAGCCATAACATTGTATTGATGCTACATGTACTTTTTAAATGACCATAACTTGTTCAATTTTCAACTGATTTTTAAACGGTTTGGTTTGTTATCAACGTCAGAGATGTCGTTATGCCACTGCATACTTCTATTCTATAAAAATAAAAATAAAACATAATTATTCATAAGTATGCAGTGGCATACCGACATCTCTGACGTTGATAACAAACCAAACCGTTTAAAAATCGGTTGAAAATTGAGCAAGTTATGGTCATTTAAAAAGTATAAGGCCATTTTTAGTTTAGAGTTGTATGACTGGACTGGGTGGTTAGTTGTGGTGTGGTCACAGCTGTGTGTGCAGACACTCTGGTGTGCATCTCACTAACCTCCTGTCTGAACCCCGCCCCTTCAGCCAGAGGAGGAAGACTCTAAACCACAGGTAGCTAAGGTGTGTGTGTGTGTGTGTGCGTGTGTGTGTGCGTGTGTGTGTGTGCAGTCACCTTCACTTATCCGTGTTCATTTTTCACACTAACATCAGTTGTGTGACGTGTGGAGTGACATCAGCAGATCAGATTTGGAGTGATATTTTCAGATTTTTTTATTGACTCAATTTCTGACTTGCATGTGGATGAAAGTTTGCTGTGGAATAGATTACATTTATTTGTTTGTTGTGCACAAACAAATAAATACAGTGCATTTGAAACAAACCTACTTTAAAAATAAAAACACATTCATACCAGTGCTTGCAGACTAATATCACCCATCACAGCATGCTAACATCTTACTCAGGTGGCTGAGCGGTTAGGGAGTCGGCCTATTAATCAGAAGGTTGTTGGTTCGATATCCGGCCATGCCAAATTACGTTGTGTCCTTCGGCAAGGCACTTCACCCTACTTGCCTCGACGAGAATGTCCCTGTACTTACTGTAAGTCGCTCTGGATAAGAGCGTCTGCTAAATGACTAAATGTACTCTCTTCTCTAGACCAAGCCTGGCTCCGCCCCCACTCCTAGCTCCGCCCCCGGCCCAGGCTCCGCCCCTGGCTCCGCCGCCATTGCCGTGGTGAACGGAGCAGACCCGGAGCTGGCCAGACAGCTGACCCAGGCTGTGGCAGAGCAGGTAGGACTGGCTCACATCACACCAACCCTAACCCCTCAGCACACCTCCACCTGCTCCACAGCATTCACCCCTCCGAGGGACTCACTCCATTTTTCAATTTGTTTATTTGATCAAGAGGGACAGTGTACATTCATAAACATTAAAATGTAAATGCACCCAATAGCCAAAAGGCTAATTTCCATTGGCAGTCCCTCTGCCAGAGGGAAAAAGGCTATACAACCTAAAAAAGGCATTAACGTATATATCAAACATAACATTGATAATATGACTCTGTAAAAAATGTACTGTGTGTGTGTGTGTGTGTGCATGTGTGTGTGTGTGTGTGTGTGTGCCCGCCCCAGGGGGACAAGGTGCGAGCGCTGAAGACCCAGAAGGCAGACAAGGCCCTGGTCACAGCCGAGGTGTCCAGACTGCTGGAGCTGAAGAAGCAGCTGGCCCAGGCCCAGGGTCAGAGCCCAGGGCCCACTCCCCCTCAGAAGACCAGGAAGAAGTGAGACAGACAGACAGACAGACAGACAGGGAAACAGACAGACAGGGACACAGACAGACAGGGACACAGACAGACAGGGACACAGACAGACAGGGAAACAGACAGACAGGGACACAGACAGACAGGGAAACAGACAGACAGGGACACAGACAGACAGGGACACAGACAGACAGGGACACAGACAGACAGGGACACAGACAGACAGGCACACAGACAGGGACACAGACAGACAGGCACACAGACAGGGACACAGACAGGGAGAAAGGTAGAGGGA
Source organism: Osmerus mordax (assembly GCF_038355195.1). Classification (NCBI taxonomy): domain Eukaryota; kingdom Metazoa; phylum Chordata; class Actinopteri; order Osmeriformes; family Osmeridae; genus Osmerus; species Osmerus mordax. The sequence goes on from NC_090050.1 coordinate 24,104,759, forward strand.
CAGACAGGGAGACAGACAGACAGGGACACAGACAGACAGGGACACAGACAGAAAGGGAGACAGACAGGGAGACAGACAGGTAGAGGGACAAACAGAGAGACAGAGTGAAAAGACGGACACGAAATTAAGGTTTAGATTAGCGTAATTTTAAGTGTTATTAAGATTTCCAGACGGGGACATTGAAGGGATGAGGGTTAATCAAGGGACCCAGAGATGATGGAGGGATGAGGGCAGACGAGGACTCAGGGATGATATGTCTAATGCGCATGATTTACGGAGGGCGGGAGCTGCTGAAGGGGAAGTGATGTTGTGGGGCTGCTGAAGGGGAAGTGATGTCGTGGGGCTGCTGAAGGGGAAGTGATGTCGTGGGGCTGCTGAAGGGGAAGTGATGTAATGGGTCTACTTTAAACAAATGTTTTCGGACGTTTTTTGAACTTAATTGGTCTTAATTAAGTTCTTAATGAATATTAAGTCACCGTCGCTGTGTTCTATGGGAACAGAGACGAGTAAATGGTTGGATGAAGACACATTGAAATTTATGGGTGTGCACCCATCCCCCTGCCCTCCAGACTCCCCCCCCCCCCCACACACACACACACACACACACAATGGGAGAACCTCTTAGTATAGTTAGAATATTCAGAGCTGTCATACACAAAGCTGTCAAACTGGGTCACTCATACACACACTAATGTTATGATGTTACTTGTTTTTTTTTTATATGCACCCCATCCCCTGGTCTACTCACCTATTGTCATTCCCTTCAAACTATCCCCTACTATCTCCTAGCCATCCTGGCCAGAATCTGTGTTTCAACTTGACAATAAACCATCAATTCTGACCTTAACATGCCCTGTCTCTGTGAAATAACGTCCAACACACTGAAAATATTCCTCTTTTTTTTTATTATTATTATTATTATTTTTTTTTTGTAAATGTGAGAATATATTACAATAACAGTTCTAAACATACAAAAGGTAAATACAGTTATTGAATACAGTTGTTTTATGTAATTTAAGACAACGAAACATGCGTGAGTACCAGTAAATGTGTTTTAGGGTACTGAAGGCCAGTGGCAGGAGAGCTGGCAGGAATACAGGATTATATGAAAATAGCAGTGGAGTAGGGCTTGTTGTGAACAGAAAGGCAGCTACCTCTTAACTCCATTTAGTAAAAAAAAAAAGATCCTACAGCACACACAGGCACACTAGTCATGGCTTCTAGAAAAGTAGAAAAAAAAAGTATATTTTTTTCGATCTTCATTCTCTCTTTCTGTCTCTCCTGTGCTGACGTACCTTCCTGAGAATCACCTAGACCTTCCTCCCAAAACCCTCCAATCGAACGGGGTCCAAGCATATCTGTACTCCCATTATACAAACTACACTTCATTTTCATCTGGGTATAAAAAAGGATGTTCGGTTTTAGTGGTTCGGCCAATGAGGAGAGGGGGAGGGGCAAGGGAAGTGGGGAGGGGTGATGATGAAATGCATTGTCTTCCGGCTTCTCGCTCTGCCTCCCATGATGCAATAACTGCTTCCGTATGTCGCTAACCGCCAGAGCTAACCGGTACAGTTAACCGGTGCTCTGAGCCTCTGGTCTTCTTCGTCAGACGTCAGGTTAGCACGTTACCACGTGTCATCAGAGGCTCCGCCCGGCTCCCCGGCCTACTTCTGTACATACAGGTCCTCTCGTCTGCCGCAGTGATGCAGTCCTCCCTCTCTCCCTCCCTCTCTCTCTCTTTTCATCCCTCTCTTTATCTCGTTCTCTCTTTTCCTTAACTCGGTCATCTGTCGTTCCAACTCTCTCCTCTATCCTGTAAACGTCAACAAAAAACTTGTCTTTGGTCTCTTCTGCCCTTCCCACAATGCAACTCACCAGGTAAACACACCCTTCAGACAAACGATCTTCTCGTGAACTGTCTTTAAGCTTCTCCTCTCTCTGTTCTCTCTTTCTGTTTCTTTCTTCTCCATCTTCCTACTTCCTGGTGTTGACCAGTCTCTATCAGAGCTCTGCGTGTCCACTCTCTCTGTCTCTCTCTTACTTCCTGGTGTTGACCAGTCTCTATCAGAGCTCTGCCTGTCCACTCTCTCTCTCTCTCTCTCTCTCTCTCTCTCTCTCTCTCTCTCTTACTTCCTGGTGTTGACCAGTCTCTCTATCAGAGCTCTGCTTGTCCACTCTCTCTCTCTTTTACTTCCTGGTGTTGACCAGTCTCTCTATCAGAGCTCTGCGTGTCCGCTGCACCTCCTCTCCCAGGCGATCGATCTCTGCCTTCAGACGCTCGTTCTGCTCCGACAGCTCCTGCACCTTCCTCTCGTTCTCCTGCTCCCTCTCCTTCCTGCTCTTCTTCACCGAGGAGGAGGAGGAGCGAGAGCCCGAGGAGGGGAAGGGGGAGGGGGCGCTGCTCCTCTTGCGCTTGCCGAGGTGGGAGGAGAAGTGCGTGGGGGAGGAGGGGGGTGAGGAGGGGGGAGAGCAGTTGTGGGAGGGGGACTGGGAGGAGGAGGATGAGGAGCATGAGGGGGAGTCTGGGACGCACGGCAACTCCTCCTCGGAAGACGGGGACGCTGGCTGCACGTTACCGTGGTGATGAGGGTGGTGGTGGGGGAGGTGATGGTAACCCCCGCCAACCGCCACGCCCCCGTTCTCCATCATGCCAACGCCCCCCTCGCTCAGAAGCTCAAAGAACTCCGGGGGGAGGAGGTCTCCCCCGGACGCCTCTCCCTCCCTCGCCCGCTCCCCCTCCCTCGCCCGCTCCCCCTCCAGCTCGTCTGGGCTCATGGAGGAGGAGGAGGAGGTGTGGTCGTGGTGGGGGGCGGAGCTCTCCTCCGTCACCCTCTGGACCACCGCCTCCCCCCACGAACCCTGACCTCCGTCAGTCAGCCAGGTCAGAGAACAGCTCTCCAGGACGTCCAGGAACTCTGGCTCCTTCTGCAGAAATGAAGAGAGAGAGAGAGAGAGAGTGGGGGAGGGGGTGAGAGGTCCAGGGAAAGACAGAGGGAGAGAGGCGAGGGGAGAGAGGCCCAGGGAAAGACAGAGGGAGAAAATAGGATAGAGGAAAAAGAGAGGATGCTGTTAAAAAAATAAAATAAGCACTGATCAACTGAATATTTGGGAAAAGATGAGTGAAGCAGAGCAGAAACTGGAGGGAAGAGCGATGAAGATGATGATGAAAGCGTGATGAAGATGGTGATGAAAGCGATGAAGATGATGATGAAAGCGTGATGAAGATGGTGATGATGAAAGCGTGATGATGATGATGAAAGCGTTTGGGCGACGAAACCGCCACTGACCTCGGAACAGGGAGGCGGGCGTGTCAGCTTGGCCCCGCCCGCGTCGGAGCCCAGTATATCCTGCAGGTCTTCATACCACGCCTCCAACTCTGCACCACACAGCGGCCCCACTCCCGGGGGGTACGGGGGGGGCAGGTGAAGCCACTCAGCAGTCATCTTCCTCTCAGTCGCAACGCACAGAAACTCGTCCACTCCGAACACTCAGGACCTGGAGGAGAGGACGGCACAGGTGACGACAGGTTTTACCGCCTGATTTTACCCCTCCCCCCCCCCCCCCCTTTACCGCCTCACACACACAAACCACACACCCCCTCCTCTCCTTCCTCACCTCGCTGTGCGATCTTTAGACTACAGCTGAATGGAGGGGTGAATGGGGGTGAATGTTCCCCTATATCTAGACCGTACGTCTACAAACAGGGCAAAGTTAAGTAATTACAACGTCACAGGAATGTTATGGGAAAATGGGGGAAAAGTGACACCGTGTGGACAAGGTGAGACACTGCGTTAAATGATGGGAATTGAAGGCTGAAAAACATGAGGGCTACAAAGGGGGAAATTACTTTGTCTCAAATATGATCACTTCAAAATCGGAAAGGCACGAAGATGGCCATAACATTTTTATCAGAAAAAAAGGCAGAGAATTCTAAAATAATTCACCTTTTAAAAGTCTCTTTTAATCAAGTCTGCCAAATTGTTGTCGGTGATAATTTGTCCCAACAAATCTAGAAGGGAAAGAAAATTCTGTTAAATTATCATCAGAATAATTTCACATTGTGTGATAAGGCGGCAGAGAAAGGAATTAATATTGGTTCTAGACAAATAAACAAGTGTTTAAATCACAACTGACATTTATTTTCCAGGAAGGCGTGTTGAAAAGGTAACTACTGCCATGAAGGTGCGGAGGTGTGCGCAGGTGGTACATGAGAATGCAAATATCAGACGGACAATGAAATTATGGTCATTGATTTTCATGTAAACAAGCTATTGTATGCTCTAGGGCGCCCCCTCTTTGCGACGAACCTCAAAAAAATGTTTATTCAAACAACAGGTCGTGAAAATAAATATCGGGTGTTGATACTGCGTGTGTTAAAATGCCGTAGCCTATACACTGATTTTCAGTGTATAGGCTACGGCAGTTTACACTTTCTGTGTATACTGTTGCCAAACAAGAATGATCAGTAACAAAGACGTCAGGAATTCTGCGAAAAAACCTGCGCTTTGTCTCTTTAAATTATAACGTATGCTCAATACGTTATCATATTAGACATGTTTACGGTTAAAGGTGTCCCGCCTCATGTGTGGCTTTCAGCCTGTCGGCCGAGACGATTACGTCATGGAGTGAAAGTCCAGAACGGAGGAAACAAAAGAGAACCGAGGCGATAGCCTAGATTCACGGAGACAGCCTGGTTTTACAGACCCAGCTTTCCTGAAAGGAAACGCAAACCAGCACTCTACTTTCTGTACATTCAGACTAGACCCGTGCAGCTCAAACTTTCTCCAAGTCGTATTTCGCTAAAACAAAAAGTAAAGCTTGTGTGAGGTCAGGCTATTGCATGGAAACATTTCTGATTAAATACATTGGCAAGATGTTTGCAGATAAATGCTTTAGTAGTGAATAACAGGAAAATGATGGGAAAAAATTGAAACTGATTTCATCACGCAGTTTTCAAGCCTTTGATGTTGGTGACACGAGAGCTGTCAACCCTAATCTAAACTTTTAAATAAGTCTTTCTTGAGAAACATGTTCATTAGAGACGAGGACACGCGCACAGAGAACTGTGATTGATTTGGACAACTGTTCTCTTAAAACAGACATGGGAAAGTTGCCAAAACATGCGCATTCTTTTCCATGGTCAAATAGTCATCTGCCAAAATAAAATTTAAACTTTTATTATAAAGCTTTTAACTTTCACAAAAGCGTGAAAAATAGAATAATTATTCACTCACCCTTTTTCTTTTATTGTTTCGCCTTCTATTCTGTCTCGGATTCGGAGTATGTAGATATTTCAGAAGAGATTGCTGATAGCTCATGTTAACCATTGTTCAGTCTTGGTGGCTGAATGTGATCTACGGAAATTCCCGGCGATCTTTATATAACGTGACGCCAACCAAACCCGGTGGGAAGGTTGTCTTCCACAACCTAACAAAGACCGTTAATTATGACAAAATACGGACACATCAACCGTCCTATTATAAACGGAGAGGTCATATATTTTGCTTGGTGACATCCAATCCGTAGCCGTACTGTAACTGGAAGGCGGGTTCAGAAGGCGATGCTAGTTGTACTTCTCCGTGTAGTTTGTGTGGGGAGGAGCGGTGATGCAGTCATAAGACTGGCAGGACGAATTTGGGGCGTAAGGGAGTCACATGAAAGGAATGATGCAAGCCTTGGCAACCGGTTTCTAGTCCGGGATAACACCAGCAGAACCAGAACATGTTTTATTTAACAGGCTTTGGCTCTAACAAAAATTCTAAAAATACACTTATGCAAGAATACGATATAATGTCTAAGAAAAGTTTGTTTTACCAGCACACTGCATTTCAAGCCCAGTTCTTTCCTTTATTTCAATAGCCTAAATCTATTCTCGTAGAAGGAGATTCTGTTAACCTAAATACTTTGTCTCGTATGATTGTAGTGTGATTTTTTCGACAGCAGTAAATTTGTTCAAACACCAGGCCTACAAAATACCCAACCCCATTGCTCAAACAAGTACAAAAACAAGTGCTATTTATTATCGAATGTGTCAAATCTTATGTTTTAACTTCAAAAGACATCCCCTATCTCAGTTTGCCATCAAATGTGACGTGTCCAGAAATGTATGGGTTCAGTATGTCATTGAACCATTTGTCACGTGTTGGCCACTACCTGGATTTTTCAGACATTTCATAAAGTGCGCTCGCACCGCACGTTATCAAAACAATCCCCTGCGCGCGAGAGTCTGTCCATTGCGCGAGCGAACAGGGTGTGTTCGCCTGCTGCTCCTTTAAAAATGTTAGTTAAATATTTTTTATTTTTTATCTTACTCTATGTTTTGTGAATATAAGGACTAAACAAAATAGCGTAACGTTAATAATTTATCATTATTTTAATTAGGCATATATATCTATAAATATAATTCAAACCCCGATGTGGGCTGTATGAAAATGTGTTTCTTTAATCACATAAAAAAGGGGGACAACATTAAATGTAATAATTTTCTATAAACACCATTATCCTTGGACACGCCGCTCCCTAACTCAACAGGCGTGTTTTAGTGCATGGTGCAACACGCGCAGTCCACAGCCCTAGCAACAGCGCGAGAGGGGTGCACTAGCGAATAGAAAGCTCAAATACTGTCTCTAGGAGCGGGGATAACGCGCTGGAGGAGAACCGCCAACACGTCACCACTTGAGTGGCTGTTGCTGAGTACTTGAGCACTTTCTCCTTCGGATGTTTATTGAGTCCCGTCGCGTGTGTGTTTCTTTGTAAAACAGTGTTGGCGCTTCGCCAGGCCCTGTCTGCTGAACTCGTAGATCGATAGCCTCGACATGTTGCTACGAAAGCTTTATATTATAAAGTGTGGGTCATTTCTACGGCTCTAGAATTGTTTTGTTCGTTAATATGTACAACGCATGTCACTGCTATAATTTTCTGTGTAATGTCATTGTTCTATTAACGCTATTAGCCTATGTTAAATGACAGTTCATTAAAGTTATATTTTTATATGTTTTAGATCCTGTTCTTTAATAGAGATGTTGAAGAGTGACTGCCAAATAGTTTAGTCTGGAGTGTTTACACACAACATTCCAATACATTCCAGAGTAAACAAGATCAGTTCTTTTGTCTCTCCCGCCCCCCTACTCCCCCCCTACTCCCCTACTCCCCCCCCCCCAACTCTTTACTCTCCTACTCTCCTTCTCTTCAGGAAACTCGTACTCCTAGCCCTGCCCTTGTTTACACAAATTCTGTTCCAAAACAACAGCAGATGCAAACTCTCTTGCTATAGATTGTATTGAATCAATAAAAATAATTTGGTGTAATTTCGAATCTTATCTTTTATATTTCAAATTTATTTTCAAATTTCAAATTTTCATATTTACATTTAGTCATTTAGCAGACACTCTTATCCAGAGCGACTTGCAGTGAGTACAGGGACATTCCCCCGAGGAAAGTAGGGTGAAGTGCCTTGCCCAAGGACATCGAACCATATCTACTACCATACCAATTCTAACCTAACTGCATGGTTATGTTCATCTGAATGTAGAATTCACATGCCTGGGTTGTAATTTGGGTTTTTATCATGTCCAGTAGTGAGATTCACCAGAATTATGGCTCATTTTTAAGTGTCTCATTGTGGATACAATTTTTAAACAGTGTCATTTAAAAAATACATCAGAAAATCAAGGACCAGAAGTGTATCAGTCAGTAGTATTTTTCCAGTCACAGTGTGAAATACATTTACATTTAGTCATTTAGCAGATACTCTTATCCAGAGTGACTTACAGTAAGTACAGGGACATTCCCCCGAGGCAAGTAGGGTGAAGTGCCTTGCCCAAGGACACAACGTCATTTTGCAGAGCCAGGGATCGAACCAGCAACCTTCTGATTACTAGCCCGATTCCTTTACCGCTCAGCCACCTGACTCCTTATAACCACATCAGGCACAGTGCAACATGGATAACACATCAACTAGAGTGTAACTATAACATCTCAGTGACAGTATAACATGGCACAGGGCAGTGACACCACCAGAATGTGATCTAATACTGTTAGTGACCACCTGTCAGGTGTAGGGTTGACCTGTGAGCGTTGCCATGGCAAAGTGGCAGAGAGAGGTGTGAGGTGACTTTACAGATTAACAGACCATAGCAACAGCCCCCGGCAACTATTCCATGACTCATGGGGAATTTCCCCAACACAAATTAATCCTAGTCTGGGATTAGAAGCACTTTCTGTGGAGAATCTCTATTAGGAGTGTAATCTTAATCTGTCTGTTGTCACCTGCATGTCTAGAATTAGTCTGGCTACAGTGTTTTGCGGTGGGAGAAGTTTCATAACCAGTCTCGATACACAAGGTATATCCAATAACTGCAGCCTAGACTTCTGGTAGGAACGTAATAGAAAGATACCTTTACTTAGCGGACAATATTATCCAAAGCGATGTACCAATGGTACATTTAGAAAGTAGAAAGGATAGGAAGCAGTCAGTGTAGTAGACGAATGGTCTGTGTTCACCAAGCACAGATTAACCACAAACGACCTTTACTCATTTGAACTTGGGTCCGTGTGTGATTAAACATCTCAGGGTCCAGTCCAGCTCATCCTGCCTCCTGTCAGTCACCGCTCATGCAGCTTTCGTGTTTCGTACGGTGCTGCAGTGCCATCTAGTGGCCATGTAGAAGCACTGCAGGAAGATCGGCCTCCACCTAGACCGCAGTTCGATCCATCCCAGTCATGTGGACCCTCTGTGTGCCGTCATGGGGGTGTGTGGGCGCTTTAGACAGGCTCAATACGCTACACTCGCATCAAACATGAATGGATCTCTGCCTCGGGCGAAGCTAATGAAAGCCTTTGTCGACTGGTAAACAGCTATTCAAAAGAAGGTTGATACCATGTTTTGTATTTTAAGAGTGCTCAAATGTTTCTTTTTTTTCTCTACAGGTGTATGTAGCGTATCGCTTCAGACCGTATTTTAAGATTTTCCTCTTCCTCTCCGTCTCTCTCATCTGAAACGAGGACAAACCGAGTTGTTTAAAGCATGTTTTATTTCATTTCCACAGTGCTCCAACACAGTCCGACAACGCAGATTAAAAGTTTTCCTGTGGTGTTCCCCCTCCCAGTCATAATAATACATTAGATACAAGAGACCAAGTGACACATTTAAGGTACGCAGGCGTATTTACAAGCCCTGACACACCGTCCAGGAACACAAGACAGCCTAAGACTCTCGGTCTGAGAGAGCAGGTGTTGGCGTTTGTGCATGGTGACAGACAAGACAGTCTCGCTCCAGTGTGAGAGAGCAGCCTCTCCTTCAGCCTCTCCTTCAGCCTCTCCTTCAGCCTCTCCGTCCTCTGAACACACGAGGCGGGGGGGTCAGGGGAGGGGCGGGGCATGGGCAGGAAGTGGGAGGAGCCTCAGGGGAACGCAGACTAAAACAAGCATGAGGGGAACAGAAGAGGCGTGTTTACAGTATAGTGAGAGAGCGACGCATCGACGGGTGGATATCAAATCGAAAAGGAGGGAGGGTGTAGCTTTAATAATAAGAACATTTGGTCTCTGTTTTTGATCAACCCCCCCCCCCCCCCCCCCCCCCCGTTAACTTCCAAACGTTCATATCTCCTCTTGGTGACCAAGGCGGAGGAGAAGGAGGCTACTGCTCCTCTCTCCTGGTGGACTGGAGACACAGTTACTTGGACAGCTTCTTCATCCTCTGGTCCAGAGCAGAGAAGTTCTCCTGGACGGACTGCAGGTTCTCCTTCATGGTGTGCTGGACCTGGGGGCAGAGGGGTGGAGTCAGGGGGGAGGAGTCAGGGGGGCGGAGGCAGGGGGGCAGAGGCAGGGGGGCAGAGGCAGGGGGGGGCGGAGGAGGATTTCACAGAAGACAGTTGGTCATAGATATTGACATGGGGCCAACTTTGGCCAACAATGTATTACGGTGGATCAGATTAGTCAAATTTAACTATTAAGTGGATTTATGTCTACATAGTTGATTTATACAGCCAGTCTGACCAATAGGCAGCTGGCTCACCTCGCCAGACCGACCAATAGGCAGCTCTCACCTGGCCAGGCTGACCAATAGGCAGCAGTCTCACCTGAGTCAGCAGTGTGCCGTTGTCCTTCAGAGAGTTGTTGATCATCTGCTGAGTCGTGTCCAGGTGGGTCAGCAGCTGGCCAAACTGCATGGCTGGAGACAGAGAGAGGGAGGAGGGAGAGAGAGAGAGGATGGAGAGAGAGAGAGACGGAGGAGGGAGAATGGAGAGAGGGAGAGATAGAGGGAGAATGGAGAGAGGGAGGATGGAGAGAGAGAGAGAGGGAGGAGGGAGAGAGTGAGAGTGAGAGTGAGAGAGAGAGGAAGGATGGAGACAGAGAGAGGAAGGATGGAGACAGAGAGAGGAAGGATGGAGACAGAGAGAGGGAGGATGGAGAGAAAGAGGGAGGATGGAGAGAGAGAGAGAGAGAGGGAGAAAGAGAGAGAGAGAAGCGAGAGAGAGGGAGGATGGAGAGGGAGGATGGATAGAGAGAGAGAATGGAGAGAGAGAGGGAGGATGGAGAGAGGATGGAGAGAGAATGGAGAGAGAGAGAGGGAGGATGGAGAGAGGATGGAGAGAGAATGGAGAGAGGGAGGAGGGAGGGAGGATGGAGAGAGGAGGATAGTAGAGAGTGAGGGCAGAATATAAGCAGCTTGCTCATATATACTATCTATACTCATATATACTCTACTATCTATACATTAGGTACCTTACTTGTACATTAGTGTGTATTTCAGGTACCTTACTTGTACAGTAGTGTGTATTTCAGGTACCTTACTTGTACAGTAGTGTGTATTTCTGGCACCTTACTTGTATAGTAGTGTGTATTTCAGGTACCTTGCTCGTGCAGCTCTTTGACAGCAATGAGCCTCTGGACCACCTGAGGGAGGGAGGTTGCCATGGCGTCCCACTTCTGGACCGTGTCGTACAACTGGGACACCTGCACAAAGCTTAGGGTTAGGCTGAACTCTGACCTGCACAAAGGTTAGGGTCAGGCTGAACTCTGACCTGTCCAGAGGTTAGGGTCAGGCTGAACTCTGACCTGCACAGAGGTTAGGGTCAGGCTGAACTCTGACCTGCACAGAGGTTAGGGTCAGGCTGAACTCTGACCTGCACAGAGGTTAGGGTCAGGCTGAACTCTAACCTGCACAAAGGACAAGGTTAGGCTGAACTCTGATCTGCACAGAGGTTAGGGTCAGGCTGAACTCTGACCTGCACAGAGGTTAGGGTCAGGCTGAACTCTGACCTGCACAAAGGACAAGGTTAGGCTGAACTCTGATATGCAAAGAGGTTAGGGTCAGGCTGAACTCTGACCTGCACAAAGCTTAGGGTTAGGCTGAACTCTGACCTGCACAAAGGTTAGGGTCAGGCTGAACTCTGACCTGTCCAGAGGTTAGGGTCAGGCTGAACTCTGACCTGCACAGAGGTTAGGGTCAGGCTGAACTCTGACCTGCACAGAGGTTAGGGTCAGGCTGAACTCTAACCTGCACAAAGGTTAGGGTCAGGCTGAACTCTGACCTGCACAGAGACAGTCATTGAGCCCTGCTACTGCCAGCCGTGTGCACAGGAACTCTGTTACTATAGTAACACTAGTGTGGTACCAACCTTGTTCTGGGTGTCAGCGTCCTCGATGGCAGCCTTGTGCTTGGCGATCTCGTTCATCTTCCCCAGAACGCTCTGGCAACAAAGAAGAGCCAGTGAGACAGAAACAGTTACCCACGAGGGCTGCAGAACACAGCCCTCTAGTGTTCGCAGTGGTGGTGACTGGGGTGGTGTACACCCTGTGTCCATGAGGGGGCGCTGGTGTTGTGTGTAATACCCTGTGTGTCCATGAGGGGGCGCTGGTGTTGTGAGTAATACCCTGTGTGTCCATGAGGGGGCACTGGTGTTGTGTGTAATACCCTGTGTGTCCATGAGGGCGCGCTTGTGTTGTGTGTAATACCCTGTGTGTCCTTGAGGGGGTGATAGTGTTGTGTGTAATACCCTGTGTGTCCATGAGGGGGCGCTGGTGTTGTGTGTAATACCCTGTGTGTCCATGAGGGCGCGCTTGTGTTGTGTGTAATACTCTGTGTGTCCATGAGGGGGTGATAGTGTTGTGTGTAATACCCTGTGTGTCCATGAGGGCGCGCTTGTGTTGTGTGTAATACCCTGTGTGTCCATGAGGGGGCGCTGGTGTTGTGTGTAATACCCTGTGTGTCCATGAGGGCGCGCTTGTGTTGTGTGTAATACCCTGTGTGTCCATGAGGGGGCGCAGGCACTTACCTGCAGTCTGGCCTCCACCTGGTCCAGAGTGGCCGAGTCCAGAGCACTGACCCGGGCCTGCAGCAGCTCCATGGTGTCCTGATACACACACACACAATGTCACACACACACACACACACAATGTCACACACACACACACGATGATGACAAGTCACTACTATGAGGGAGAACCAACAAACTAAAAAGTAAGTGAGACAGGGGTTTGGCTAAGTGAGACAGGGTTTGGCTAAGTGGGACAGGGTTTGGGTAAGTGAGACAGGGTTTGGCTAAGTGAGACAGGGTTTGGCTAAGTGAGACAGGGTTTGGCTAAGTGGGACAGGGTTTGGGTAAGTGAGACAGGGTTTGGGTAAGTGAGACAGGGTTTGGGTAAGTGAGACAGGGTTTGGCTAAGTGAGACAGGGTTTGGCTAAGTGAGACAGAGTTTGGCTAAGTGAGACAGAGTTTGGCTAAGTGAGACAGGGTTTGGCTAAGTGAGACAGGGTTTGGGTAAGTGGGACAGGGTTTGGCTAAGTGAGACAGGGTTTGGGTAAGTGGGACAGGGTTTGGGTAAGTGAGACAGGGTTTGGGTAAGTGAGACAGGGTTTGGCTAAGTGAGACAGGGTTTGGCTAAGTGAGACAGGGTTTGGCTAAGTGAGACAGGGTTTGGCTAAGTGAGACAGGGTTTGGCTAAGTGAGACAGGGTTTGGCTAAGTGAGACAGGGTTTGGCTAAGTGAGACAGAGTTTAGTTAAATAGCTAACTACCGTATTTTTTCGGAAAAACAAGTCGCATTTTCTATTACCGGCACCCCACCAGAATGGGAGCTTTGTGTTTGTAAATCGGATTTTAACCCGCACTGAAATATATTCCGCACTTGATACGGGAACAATGATACCAAGCAATGCACGAGTAGGCTATAGGCGATCTTACAGCATGCTGTAACACACTTCGGTTGTGGATAGTATGTCCATGCGTGGAAAAATCCATTGTTATGTTTACAAAATTATTTTAGATATAGTATAGCTAGCTTGCAAATGTATATAGTTTAGCTAGCTTGCAAATCCTGAGGATAGCCTACCGAAGTTGAATTAGCCAATGTCGTTTGCGATGCTAGCTAATGTTGGTTTGCTAGCTGTATATAACATTTCACTGGGTCTTGCAGCTGTTTTATTTACAGAAATTATTATGAAATGTTATGTTCTACTAGCCATTTGCCTCAGTCACTGTAATTCCAAGCCCTAATAGTGTAACTGAGACGACACAGTAAATAATTCCTCTTTCAATAAGCCCCCGTTCCTGTGTTGAGCATTAAATTAGCTGCAAGGTCTGTAAAGATCTTGGGACTAAGCCACTTTTTTGTTCTAAAACCGGGCTATAAGCCGCTTCGAAATATAAGCCATACAACCACAAGAAAACTGTAAAATCGGGGTACAAGCCGCGGTTTTATTTCTGAAAAATACGGTAGTTTGCTGTTGATTCCAGTAGGGTTAGGGTAACATGGTAGCTAACTAGCTGGCTTATTTCAATCACTTAGTTAAGAAGCTAACTAGTAGCAGGTTTCACCAACATACCATCAGGCTGGCTCCTTGAACTCCAGTACTGAGAGGGCCCTGCAAACACACACACAGTCAGACAGTACTCTGTGTGTGTGTGTGTGTGTGTTAGTCAGTGTGTGTCTTTGAAATGACCTGTGTGTGTGTCAGTATTAGCACCTTTGTGTGTGTGTGTGTGACAGTGCTTGTATGTGTTTCCTGGTTTGTGTGTGTGTGCCACTGTTGTCTGAACGTGTGAGTGACGGTACGTGTGTGTGTGTGTACCTGTTTGTCTGATCCGGAGCCAACAGCAGTCTCCAGCTCAGCTAGACGTTTCTCCAGCTCTGCCATCTGGGAGGAACAATCGTGTTAGAAACACACACACCTAGCATATCTCACACACACACACACCTAGCATCTCTCTCTCTCACACACACACACACACACACACACACCTAGCATATCTCACACACACACACCTAACATGTCTCACACACACACAGAAACAAAGGAACACACACAAGCACACAAAAACACAGGCAGACAGGACTAGGGAGACTAGCAATAAAAACAACTCAGTGACTCACCCTCCCAGGCTCGATTTGCCCCCCCAGGACCCCCCCCCAAGACCCCCCTCCACCCCTTGCTGGGACCCCCCCAGGCTCTCCCTACCCCCCCAGGACACCCACCCCCCCTCACCTTGGCAGACTCTGTGAACTTCTCCTGCTCTGGCCGGCTGTGGAGCTCGTACAGGACCACCCCATCTGGCCCCCGTGCTGCCGGGGCCTTGGCCTCCCCTGGCCCCCCCACACGACACCCCCTCGCCGCCTCCAGCTGGGTCAGCAGGCGCCTGACACGCACACACACAAGCAGGGATGAGTTTAGGCTCCTGCTCCTACGCCTCACACCTGATCACCATCACCTGAACACATTTATCATTCATCCTCTCAAATATTTACATTTACATTTAGTCATTTAGCAGACGCTCTTATCCAGAGCGACTTACAGTAAGTACAGGGACATTCCCCCGAGGCAAGTAGGGTGAAGTGCCTTACCCAAGGACACAACGTCAGTTGGCATGACCGAGAATCGAACTGGCAACCTTCGTATTACTAGCCCGACTCCCTCACCGCTCAGCCAACTGACTCCCTATATATGCTAACAACCTCCTCCTAAACCTATTCCTCCTGCAGTCATAAACGTCAGCATGTAAACCCCCACCAAACATGCCTCTCTCCACCCTCTCCCTCCCCCCTACTTGGCCAGTGCTCCGTCGGGGTCGGCCAGGTTGATGTGAGCCTGGGGTCCCAGCAAGGAGTCCAGGTGAGCGGACACCAGCTGCTGCTTCAGCCGGGCGGCCTGCTGGGCCAGAACACCCGGGGTCAGCTTCTCCTCTGCACTGCTCTCTTTAGTGGTGGCCTGGAGGAGACACACATGTACATGTACACACACACACATGTACATGTACACACACAGTAAGGACAGTTTAGTCTCCTCCATCACCTCAACATATTTAACAGGAAAGTCAGACCAGGCTGATTTGAACACAACCAGGAGAATTTTTCTCAGATCACAGAGCAAACCGACAGGAAGTGATCAGACTACAGAGCAGACAGACAGGAAGTGGTCAGACGACAGGAAGTGCTGACCTGGATGTTCTCCACCTCCTGGCTGAGTTCCTGGATCTCGTTGACCAGACGCTGGTACTTCTGCTGGGGGGTCTCCTTCAGCCCACAACCCTCCGCCAGCTACACACACACACACACACACACACACACACACACACAGACACACACACAGATAACACACACACACACACAGACACACACACAGATAACACACGCGCACACACACACACACACAATACACTCAGAAACAGACACACACAGAGGAATAACAATTAGCCTCAAGTCAACACAGGGAGCCTGGACAGCTGATGATGGTGATGAAATCAGACAGATCAGAGACGACTCACAATCTCAAACTCCCCAGACTCGTATCCCACCCTCCTGCTCCTGGTGATGCGGTCTGAGAAGTCTGCAGGAGGAGGAAGACCACACGCTTTTACTCAAACACAGAATCTCTTCCTGGGGCCTGTCCCATACAGCGGGTTTCCAGACTAAGTGAAGCGGTCTGTATTTACCAGGCACAGTTACACAAAGGCTTGGTGAAAACAATCTCATTTCAACTCCAGTATTGCATAGTACAGTGCAGAACAGTGTTCCATGGCTGTGGTGGTCCAGAGGCTGGTACTGACCCAGTCCCTTGGTGCTGACCCTCTTGTCCTTGAACTTGTCGTACGCTGCATTGGGATTGACCACGATCCTCTCCACACTGTCACTGCACAGCTCTTCCTGTGGGGACAAGGGGACGTCACTCACCCTGACCACACCCCTCCTCTCACCTGCATGGTCACTCACCCTGACCACACCCCTCCTCTCACCTGCATGGTCACTCACCCTGACCACACCCCTCCTCTCACCTGCATGGTCACTCACCCTGACCACACCCCTCCTCTCACCTGCATGGTCACTCACCCTGACCACACCCCTCCTGTCTTCACCACACTGACTGGAGCACACAGTGCCACAAGACTATCGGTGAATATACATAAAAACAATATATTACTTTCTACTACAAGATTATTATTTTTTTTAGTTAACAGAACTGATGTTAACCCTGAATCAGGAGCATGTGAGTGAAGCACGGCTGTTTCTGGAGAGGAGGGCTGATCTGGGTACTGCAGCTCTCCTGCTGGCAGAGCACGGCTGGACATGCGGAGGGCTCAACACTAATCTGTTTTACACAGCCCCTTTTCACAGGCAATTTCAGAGGGCTTCACGGTTTTAAGTGTTATGAAAACAGACAGTGAATAGACACTTTAATCTCTAAATCCAATTTTTGTGATTAGCTACATTATCAAATCTAATTCTCTTCGCATGGCCTTTCCTCTCTCCCAGAGGGCTTCACAGATGCCCACAGATCAGCTGCTGTAACCAGGCTGGACCCTGAGACTGCACCCAGAGGGCCTCCGTAGCTGAGGGCAGTAGAGAGGGCTGGAGAGGGGGCATCAGGATATGACCAGGTGTCGTTTGGTTGAGATCATTCGATTTGTAGATTGATGGTGATTTGTGTGGAGTTCTCTTAATGGGTGATCTGTCCCCTGTAGTAGCTTGGATGAGGGCTGGTTAGGGTGAGGGTTAGGGACAGGGCTAGTGTAAGGGACAGGGCTAGTGTAAGGGACAGGGCTAGGTGAGGGACAGGGATAATGTGAGGGTTAGGGACAGGGCTAGTGTAAGGGACAGGGCTAGGTGAGGGACAGGGCTAGGGACAGGGATAATGTGAGGGTTAGGGACAGGGCTAGTGTAAGGGACAGGGCTAGTGTAAGGGACAGGGCTAGGTGAGGGACAGGGCTAGGTGAGGGACAGGGCTAGTGTGAGGGTTAGGGACAGGGCTAGGTGAGGGACAGCGTTAGTGTGAGGGTTAGGGACAGGGCTAGTGTAAGGGACAGGGCTAGGTGAGGGACAGGGCTAGGTGAGGGACAGGGCTAGTGTGAGGGTTAGGGACAGGGCTAGGTGAGGGACAGCGTTAGTGTGAGGGTTAGGGACAGGGCTAGTGTAAGGGACAGGGCTAGGTGAGGGACAGGGCTAGGTGAGGGACAGGGCTAGTGTGAGGGTTAGGGACAGGGCTAGGTGAGGGACAGCGTTAGTGTGAGGGTTAGGGACAGGGCTAGTGTAAGGGACAGGGCTAGGTGAGGGATAAGGCTGGGTTAGGGCTGGACCTGGTTCACTACAGGGGACAGAATGCCCATGTAAGCGCCTAATCAACAGACGCTTTTTTAATGTCACACACACTTTCTCTCTTTCTCTTACACACACACACACACAGTACGTTTCTGGTTCTAGAACCAGGATCTCTAACATGTTCATGTAAATTTTTCTGATTCTAGAACCAGGATCTCTACCATGTTCATGTTATTTCTGGTTCTAGAACCAGGGTGATCTCTTCAGCTTTCAATGACCGATTTACATAAGGGTGGAAAAGCATTAACCAGACAGACAGACAGACGGAGGGATGGAGGGATGACAAAAGGCAGACATGTACAAACACACACACAGACAAACGCAGAACAGAGCATGCAAACAATCACTGCCAGCTGAGCTGATGTGAGGAGGAGGAGGGGGTGGGGGGTGGAGGAGGAGGTGTTAGTCAGGCTCTTACCAGCTCCTTGGGTTTCCAAAGAGAGTTAGAGAGAAGAGAGGCAGAGCACAGGGAGAAGAAGGGAGGGAGAGAGAGAAACACAGATTAATGTGGTTATCACATGCCAGGCAGCACCGCAGGGGAAGGCAGGGAGATCCCAAAGAAACACTGGAGATATTCACTTTCAGATCCCCTCCCTCTATCCTTCCCTCCCTCCCTCCCTCCCTCGCCCTGGGGTCTAGGACATATCAGCAGCAAGACTGACTGTCTGATGTCGTCATTGAGGAGTATGCATGAGAGGAAGGGGGGAGGGAAAGGAGGAAGGAGAGGAGAAAAGAGGGAGAGGAGGCGAATGGGAGGAGGAGGGGAGAAGGACAGGAAGGGAAGGAGGAGAGTAAGTTCTTTGAGGAGGATACATGAGAGGCATACTGTAAGCCTTCCTGGAAAACCTCCCCTCCTCCTGTTAGTCTGGGAGAAGTGTTCATGACGAGGGGAGGGAAGGAGGAGGAGAGGAGGTTTCTGAGTGTCTGTGGTCGACTAGGAAACAGGGACGGGCAGCTGGTTCACTGATAGCTCATCTTTCTCTCAGAGTGAGCAGGAAAACACATTTGTTCCAGAAGGGCGACAGCCTTGAGACATGCAGGTGTCTGGTCATGGGTTAGATGGGTTACTGGGCCGCCTGGCAGGCAGAAGGGTGAGTAGTGAGAGTGGAGATCGTTAGCTAGGCAGCAGCTGTTAGAACACATGGAGGCTGGACCGAAACGTGGTTAGGAAGAACCCCCCTCTGGTGACGTCTACAGACTAAAGGCACACACACACACCTGTGCTGTCTACATGTCTTTTAGTCTTAACCAGGCTTTCAACAATCCACTATAAGATCCACCCCTCTTTAAAAAAAAAAACATTTTAAGAAACACTTGAGAAAAAAGGACCCATCAATTCCACATCAAAACAATCATAAATATAAATCTATGATTTGATCCCTGGGAGAAAGAGCAGAGCCACACATGGGTGTTTGAGTCGGCAGAGGACAGGGAGCAGGGTCACCCCATGCAGATTCTGCACTGATGCAGACATAAAGAGAACCTCTTACTTGTACAAACTAGAATCCCAGGAGGAGTCAGTACAAGAGCCATGGGTGGGGAGCAAGGAGGGTGAGGAACACAGGGGAGGACAGGGGTACAAGGGGAGGGGGAGATACAGGACAGGGGATGGATACACAGATGGGGAGGGATACAGGGGAGATATACAGGCATGGGGAGGGGAGAGATACAGGGGTGGGGAGGGGAGAGATACAGGGGTGGGGAGGGGAGAGATACAGGGGTGGGGAGGGATACAGGACAGGGGAGGGAAGAGGCCAGTTAGGATTGGGAGTGTGAGTCAGTTAACACATGTACAGCAACATTAATAACTGAGTTGGGCTGGCAGGGGTGTCACTTGGGGGGCATCACTGGGAACTAAGACAAGATGGTAGCGTCTTTCTGCCCTATATGTAAGTGCTAGGGTCCTATATAATGACTGGGTGGGGAGTAAAAGCGATCTGGTACTCAGGTTCGAAAACCCGTGTTTGTTATTCTCACTCACCGACTCAAACTGTGCCTGGTCATCCTCTGGAAGGTCGCTGGTCTCATACACATCGGGCTCGTTTGAGGCCTGAGGAAATAAAACGTAATTTAATAACATGCTTACCTCTGTAGGCGCAGCAACGATGACATTTATGTATCCTACTACCAGGCAAGTAGCTAACGTTAGAGCGGAGCAGCTAGCAATGCCAACAACATAGGTAGCTGTAGGCTACTGTAGCTAGTTCACGTTAGCTCTGCCACCAGCATAAATACAAAAATACGTTATACAGATAACTACAGTTTGGTTATCACACAACCGGCAATATTTGATTTCCAATACATTTTCATTAGCTAAAGCTTTCTATCAATTGGCCAACGCCCCGTATCACCGGCCTTTGCTAGCTATCAAGCTAACGCTAACACAGGATGATGACGTCGGCTCCGCCAGTTCTGTATCAGCTGAGCTGGCACACCTAGCAAGTTAGCTTCAAGTTAGCTTTGCTATTTCACATTCTGGTGTTTAATCACAACGATTAGCTAAAAATCAAACAAACTTTTTTCATTGCAGTCGTGAAATACATACTTTTATGCTAAATATTTAATCAAATCGCTGCATTACATAATTAGCCAAATATGTCAGTTAGCTCTCACTAGGGAGTCCGTTATCTGCAGCTAGCCAGCTATCTAGTTCATCGTGCTAACTAGCTTTGTTTAGCCACTTACGATTCCTGGCAAATTGGCGTATTTAGGATCAGCCATTGTTGAGGGTGCAGGAACGAAGCCAGTGGATGTAACTATATAAATTACAGCTGACTTTCCACAATTGTTTCAGGTGTCGCTCGGCTGTCTGAACACAGCGCTGCAGAATAGTGTATCTCAGGCTGGTTGCAGGGCTGACGTCGTTAGCTTGTTGTCGTTCACTAACGCTAGCTTCAGTCTGACAGGAGGGTTGGACGGTCTCTGATTGCTGCGCATGCGTTAGGACTGTCGACGAATTACATTTAGTGATACAATACAGTACAATCTGTAGCCTAGTCAGGATAAATATAACATATAGCCTAAAATAATGTGATTTTTTACTTGTATGAAATGTTCAGTACAACTTTTTAAAAGATACTATGCTTACATTACTTGCATTTTAAAAATCTTAACCAAACAGAGCCTATATCTACAGATAAATAGCCTACTCTCTTTGCATATGCATAAAATGTGACGTATTTTGTCTCATTGGATATTGTGTGGGCCAATTGTAAGCTCTCATGGTATCATCACCCGCACCATGTTGTGTGTCTCTGGACTCTAGAGCGTGTAACTGTGGCTATTGTGTGTGTGGTCCTGATGCGAGGATGCGAGTCTCTCTTTAACGTTGCCTTGCAACCAGGACAGACCACGCCCCGACCCTCACAAAGAGCAGCGAGCTGCCAGTGATGCACGGCACGAGACAGTACCCTGCTTCCCGTCCAGCCGACCTGACACGCGCTGTTCAGCCTACTCATAATTATAAATTACCGATTTAGTCTGTTTTTAACAAACATCCCAATCTTTGGTATCTGGAGTTTATGTTGCGTTTAGTCAATTCGAAGGTAGACAACTTTTTCATCCAGACAATAGGATTCTTAAAAATTGTCTATTTATCAAAAAAAGCTGGAAGCGGTGCTGTACAATACTGATAATATAGTTTTCTCAATGATTCGTTTGACATTCACTGGGAGAGACCGTATATAGCCACAGCGCTGCTTATTTCATTAGTCGCAGGAGTCAATGACAGTTTATGCTTGAAATATTTCCGTAATACAGCATATTTTTGGAGCGCATCCTCTTTCCACAATGGCCGATGCATCTGCAGAATGCAACATTAAGGTGCTATGTCGTTTTCGTCCATTGAATCAATCCGAAATCGTTCGTGGGGACAAATTCATTCCAGCGTTCCAAGGAGATGACACCGTCATCCTCGGGGTAAGTTGAGTTTTTTAGTGTTTGTCGTGTCATCCGTGTTCTTGATGAAACATCTCAATTATGTCGCGAGAGACAGCTCAACACCAACACTTTCCTTCACTTTCTCACACGCGAAGCTTCGACGTGTCCGGACGGCCTGGATACTAGATAAACTGTGGATGAACTAGCCCGCAGCTTCTGATCTCAACACTGTCAACCTTTCCTCCTCATTGTCATCATCTTTATCACCATCATCTAACTCTTCCAGAAATAATATATTACAAAGTGTATATGATGTGTTGATATAGTACAAAGTGTTGTGAAACTGCATGTCTGTTTTATAGTATGTCTGTGACTGTGTGTGATAGAGACATACAGAGCAACTGTGCACTGTGCCTGGTAAATACAGACCGTTCCTCGACTCTGACCACTGAAATACTGTTAGAACTCTGCCCTTCTGATCCTTGGTTTTCTGCACTATTGCACATGTCCACTATGTGTACTTGGCTTCTTGATGAACAAGATAAAAATAATCTGATAAATGAATCCCACGTAGCTTGATGGCTCCCGTTTTCACTTCTGCATCACCTCCAGAACAGCTTCACCCAATGTGCTAATTCATGCTCTCTCTCTCTCTCTCTCTCTCTGCAAGTGTGAATGTAGACGTAGGGGCCAAGGTAGAGGGATGTGTGTGTGTGTGTGGAAGCAGAGGGATGTATGTGTGTGTGTAAGCAGAGGGATACACCGTAGTTCATTGTGAGTGTGCTTGCAGGAAGAGAGAGCTGCCTTGCACTCCCTGTTTCTATAATAGGAACTGAATAGTAATGTTACAAGCTGTTGAGGGATTTCATAATAGCTCCACTATCAAGATGTTTTGTCTGAAGTCAACAAGCGTAATAGAAGGCCATCTGGGATGATATTACAACTCTCTAAATGCAAATATGTTTATACTTTGGAATGCAGTGTGCCTTTGTTTGCATAATGCGCTCACACACACATACATACGCATGACATCTAGTCACACATACACCTACATATCCACACACTCACACGTACACACTCGCAAACCTACGCACACATACTCATGACATCTAGTCACACACCCAAATATACACACACACGCGCATGTAACAGACGTGGTCTTGCAAGCTCCGTCAGAGGCATACTGGCCAATGTTCGCTCCCACCGGGAGTCGAACCTGCCACCTCTCGACTTCTAAGCACAACCACTACCAACTAAGCCAACGAAAAGCTAGCAATTCATTGACGCAGGTGGCCTATTACATAGTTGAGGAGTGAGTTTCACCACACACCGGCTACACACACACGCACACACACACACGACTGAGCTCTGGGACACAAAGACATCAACTCCCTCCTCCCAGGAAGTGTGTGTTAGCCGTGGATGATGATGGAGTCAGCAGGATTCCTGCCTGCTCTTCTCTCTCTCTCTCTGGAGACGAGCAAGGGCCCGACCACCTAGAAGGGATGGAGGAACGAAGCAGGAGAACCCTGCAGTCGGTGTCCTGGACATGAAGCCTGAACACCAGGGCACACGATCAGTAGCAGACAGCAGCTGGACACCGCAGACAGGCGGGAGGTTGTGTGTCTGCTGTAGTCTTGAGGGAGTCAGGTGGCTGAGTGGTGAGGGAGTCGGGCTAGTAATCTGCAGGTTGCCAGTTCGATTCCCGGCCGTGCAAAATGACGTTGTGTCCTTGGGCAAGGCACTTCACCCCACTTGCTTTGGGGGGAATGTCCCTGTACTTACTGTAAGTCGCTCTGGATAAGAGCATCTGCTAAATGACTAAATGTAGTCTTTGTCCTCGTTGGCTCACAACCAAAGTGTTTGTTTTAAATCCCCGCGAGTGACTTCAGATTGTAAACTGCAACTGAAGGCTATCTGTCTTTCTCTCTCTCTCTCTGTTTAAGAGGTAGCAGCATTGTCCTTCAAGCTCTCTCAGTTTTTTTGAGTCTCAGTCTCAGGACTGTTTGTGTGTGTGTGTGTGCGGGTGTTTAGGCGTGCGCATGTGTGTTTGTTTGCGTGTGTGTGTGCTTCTGTCTAGTGTGTGAGTGTGAGCATGTGCATCCCTCAGCAGTCAGATCTGATTAGGAGTGATTGTCGTCCGCCAGACTCAATCTGGGATCTCCTGTCAGACCTGATGGAGTGGTAGAGATCCCTAGAAGCTGCTTAACCAGCCCACCATGTGAGGCTCTCACACCCCTCACACCAGCCTCCTAGACCCCTCACACCAGCCTCCTAGACCCCTCACTCCTAGAAACTGTAGCCTAGACAACACAGCTCCTTGAGACTGAAACCGAGTGTATAGAAGTAGAAATAGTGTGTAATGTGTAGCTTGTGTGTGTCTGTGTATGTGTGTGCTGCAGGGTCCAAGCTTTCTCTCCATCCTGCTCTTATCCTGGTGTGATGGATGGAAGACTCTCTTCCTCCTCCTCTCTCTCTCTTTCTACTTAGTAATTGGTGTCTGAGAATAAAGATCTATCAGACCTTGCAGGCAGGCTGTCTCTCTCTCTCTCTCTCTCTATCTCTCTCTCTCTCTCTCTCTCTCTCTGCAGAAGATCCTGTTGGTTTCACAGCAGCAGTATAAATAAATACCAGTCTTCAGAGCTGCAGTATTAACACGTACTGTCTTGTCTCTGAGATGGTGAGATAGACGTGTGTCATCGAGCGTAGTCTCATCAGCCACCAACAGCAGCTTGCGTCACTGAATCCATCCCTGGCACGAAAAGAAAAAAATTCTCTGATGTTCAGTTACAGTAATATGTTTCAATGAATAATTCAGCCTGTGCTTTTATTTTAATACAGCATTCATTAGGGACTGTTAACCCCAATGTCTATATGTTTATATATATGATGTTTTACCATGTCTGCGTCTCTTGGAAGATTAGTTTTCTGTGACTGCAGGAGCACTTGAGACCGCCTCCATAGCACTCTGGAGAACAGGAGACTAGTCATGTTGTATCTGCCTCAGATCTGGCTTGCCCTCTCTCTCTCTCTCTTTTTTTCTCTCTATACATCTTTGTCTTTCCCTCTTTATCTCGTTCTCTCTCTATATATATATATTTATATATATATCTTTATACCTCATTATTTTGTTCTTTTTCTCTGTCTCTGTTCCTCTGTATCTCGTTCTCTCTCTCTGTCTCTGTTCCTCTGTATCTCGTTCTCTCTCTCTCTGTCTCTGTTCCTCTGTATCTCGTTCTCTCTCTCTGTCTCTGTTCCTCTGTATCTCGTTCTCTCTCTCTCTCTCTCTCTCTCTCTGTATCTCGTTCTCTCTCTCTGTCTCTGTTCCTCTGTATCTCGTTCTCTCTCTCTGTTCCTCTGTATCTCGTTCTCTCTCTCTGTTCCTCTTTATCTCCCTCCCTCCCTTCTTCTCTTCCTCATTGTATCCTGGAGGTCAGCAGCTCTAATGACTCATGGTGCATCCAGGTATTAAACTGCACAAGTTCTCTCTCTAGATCTCTCTTTCTCTCTATCTCTACATCTTTCTTTCTCTCTACCCCTTTCTCTTTCATTCTCGCTCTACATCTCTCTCTCTCCCTCTCTCTCTTTCTCTCTCACAGTTTAAGTAGTCTCATGGTTCCAGTTTCCACTCTAGTTCTCAGTCAGCACCAGTTTGAGATGGTACTGCAATAATATCAGTATAGATGGTGGTTACTGCAATAATATCAGTATAGATGGTGGATACTGCAATAATATCAGTATAGATGGTGGTTACTGCAATAATATCAGTATAGATGGTGGTTGGTACAGTAATATCAGTATAGATGGTGGTTGGTAATGAGTTTGGTATGGATATTTAGCTACAGAATAGCTTCGACTTCATCTATCTCTCCTGACTTTCTCTCTCAAACTCCAATCATAAATGATTTCATTTAATTTTTTCATTTTCCATTTCATTTTTCATTTAACTTTGACTGAGACAGATGGCTGCTTGACTTCCTTTAATGAATCTATGGATCGTACCCTCACTAACAGCAAAAAGAAAAAGAATTAAACAAAATTGATTCCCTCCTTTCTTCTCTCACAGTAATTTATAATTGTGTGGCTGCTGTGTCCTTGGTTGTTTTCTTCTGTGAGTGGCAGCTAAGAGGAGAAACAGTTTGAGCTCAAGGCCGCTTTTACAAAGCCCTCTTGATTGCTTTCCCCTCATGAAGCCTGTGAGAGAGCATCGTTACTGTAGGTGAGTTTGACCTGCCGAATGGAGAGGCATTTAGTCACAGATTGTCATTCATCTGCTATCGAGGAAGAGCAGGCTCTGAATAGTCCATTTTATTCTGCCTCTTCACCTGGAAATGAGCAATAATCAGCTGAATACTAGCTGGTGTAGCTGCTTGGTATTCTGTAGCTGAAACCGAAGTGTTTCCTTTTGTTCATAAGAAGAAATAACTGCACAGTGCATCTTCCTTACACACTTTCATATAGCCTGAAGAAAAGCTTTGTTTTTACATAATACTTATGCTATTCAAGAATAGATTCAATATAAATAATAATCATGCATTCATTGAGCAGATGTTTTCATCCAAAGCGACATGCAAGAGGGGGGATTTGAACCTGCAACCTCTTGATCTGCAGTCAGACGGCTTAGCATTGAGCTTCACCCATCTCAATGAACTCACATTATGGCAATATGTCTCCAACAGCCTAAAGTACACAGATTCAGCTATTTATAAGGCGATGACCCCTTTGTCTGAGCGTTAATTGGATGATTATTTTTAGACAAGGCTGGCTTTGTGCGTTCCGGGTAGACTAGAGAACTGACTCATTCGCTTGTCTCAGTGAGAACTGGACAAAGCAGAAAAACAGTGTTCCGCTGAGAAAATAACGTGTTATGAAAAGTGACTCAGTGTGTTTTCTTAGTTGTTGTGAGCTTAGCTCTTCTGCGGGGAAGAGGAGAGGTCTGGAAGAGGAGAGGTCTGGACTTTCTTCTGTTTATAGTTTCCTCTGAGGTTCTGGTTTTCTATGTGGGGTTAGGTTGATATTAAGTGCTTATCTGTGAAGCTATACTAATACAATTAGATTTGGTAGGCAGACTGTTGAGACTAGCGCCTGGTGTAAATAGAGTCTGTTTGAAGAGAGAGGCAAGAGAAGGGGTGCAGAGGAGAGGGGGAGAGGAGGAAGAGGAGGACTGGGAGGGAAGGTTGAGGAGTAGGAGGGAGGATGTGAGGAGAGAGGGGGTGCGGAAGTGAGGGGTGAAGAGAAGGTGAGTATAAGGGAGTGTGTGAGTGTTAAGGGGTACAGATTCCTCTACTGGATGTGTTCATTACCCAGGACAGTACGTTCAGTCAGACAGGGCTGTGTGTGCAAGGAGCTGTGTACCACTCCTTTCTGTGTCTGGATGCAAGCAGATCACATTATCTGATAACGAGCGTGACTCTGGAACCTGCCGGCACACTCCCTAGAACGCTGCTCTCTCACAAATACTTCTTATTCATCAAATACACAGAGAAACAGTTTTTGGCTAACGGTGTGTGTGTGTGGGTCTGGTGTGTGTATGTGGTGGGTGGGGTGAGTGTGTGTGTATGGGGTGTGTATGTGGTGTGTGGGGTGAGTGTGTGTGGTGTGGGAGTCAGGTGGCTGAGCGGTTAGGGAATCGGGCTAGTAATCTGAAGGTTGCCAGTTCGATTCCCGGCCGTGCCAAATTTAGTTGTGTCCTTGGGCAAGGCACATCACCCTACTTCCCTCGGGGAGAATGTCCCTGTACTTACTGTAAGTCGCTCTGGATAAGAGCGTCTGTTAAAAGGACTAAATGTAAAATGTGTGTGCGTGTGTGTGTGTGGTGTGTCTCTTTAAGGCAAGATGGATGACACATGTCTGACAACTTCTAATGGCACTAATGGATGATGCAGAGGGTTACATACACATCCTGATGTTCACATGCAGCTGCTTAGATAGATTAGAGTACAGAAGAGTACTATAAAGTAGAAACAGAATATAACTTTAAAAAGAGGGTGTCCCTCCAGGATAGGTGTGTTTCCTTGGCAAAAGGAAGATCACAGTCTACATTCACTAAATACAGTCTAGATTCATTCTAGACTAAAACCTAAAAGGGTATAACTAAAGTCACGACCGACCTGTTCCTTCCGCACCAGATTAATATGTTAATATACTGATATTGATCAATCCTGGTGTTGGCATATGGGCTCCTGCTGCAGGACATTTATGTTTTATTGATTTAGCAGATTGATTAGCAGATTGATTTGATCCAAAGCGAGACACAAATTGTGCATGTGGAGATTAGAGCAGAAGATCCTGGACCAGAAGTGTACGTCTGAATATGTTTCTGATAAAACCTGCTGCCTGCTGCACATCTTACCTGCTGCACATCTTACCTGCCGCACATCTTACCTGCCGCACATCTTACCTGCCGCACGTCTTACCTGCCGCACGTCTTACCTGCCGCACGTCTTACCTGCCGCACATCTTACCTGCTGCACATCTTACCTGCCGCACGTCTTACCTGCCGCACGTCTTACCTGCCGCACGTCTTACCTGCCGCACATCTTACCTGCTGCACATCTTACCTGCCGCACATCTTACCTGTTCAGGTGGGACAGCGGGGGTCACTGAGGGGTCACTGATGAGGATGGATAGGTACACTGAGTGTGTGTTCAGTGAGAGTGTGTGTGTGTTTGAGAGAGACAGAGGCTGAGTTAAGGTTAGTGTGTGTGTGTGTGTATGTGTGTGTGTGTGTGTGTGGGATACAGGGCTCTCCTCATCAAGGCAGGTCAGTACATCACCCTGCAGCCCTCATCACTAAGTGGCCCCCTGGTAACCAGGGATCAATCGCCCCGCCTTGCTCAGTGTCAGTTGGAAGCGGTTGCTGTGGGCGCTGAAGGGTAGGATGGATGGAGGTGGGCTCTCTCTCTCTCTCTCTCTCTCTCTCTCTCTCGAAAGGCAGGATGGATGGATGGAGGGTGGGCTCGTCTTACATCATCTCTCCTCCTCCACCCAGATCCCCCGCTAATCACTGCTCATGTAGCACAGGGAGTAAATGTATGTTTGATGCAAATGAGCTATTGGAGGATGTATAAGTCACCATGACAACGCGGTCGCCGTGGTAGCAGAACCGTCTGCAGTGAACGGGCTGAACCAGGAATGGGATGAGGCTCAGCTGACCCCATCATCAGAATCCAATAAAGTTGTTCATGTGTTGCAGTCATGTATGTTTAAATAATGCATAAAAGGTCACTTATATGTGAGTGTGTGTTGTGAGTGTGTGTTATGAGTGTGTGTGTGTGTTATGAGTGTGTGTATGAGTGTTATGAGTGTGTGTGTGATTGTGAGTGTGTGTGTTATGTGTGTGTGTGTGTGTGTGTGTGTGTGTGTGTGTGTGTGTGTGTGTGTGTGTGTGTGTGAGTGAGTGAGTGAGTCATTTGTGTTTGCAAGGCCTTGGGCTGCAGATGACTGTAATGTGTTCAGAGAGCATGAGGTTCAGAATACCTCAGTCTAGAAAAGACAGGATGCTGTTTCCCTCTGGGCTAGACTGGGCTGGGCTAGGCTGGGCTGGACTACAATAGGATATGGACTGGCCTAAACTCTGCTGGGTTAAGAATGTGTGTTGTAAGAGCCAGAGTGCAGGTTGGTTTTGTCAGGGTCTAGGAGGAGTGTGGGCGTCTGTCTGTCTGTCTGTCTGTCTGTCGACTGTCTGTCTGTTTGTCTGTCTGTCTGTCTGTCTGACCCTCGCCCACAAGAAGCTGCTCTTCAGCTGCCTTAACTAACACTCTTACTGCTCTCTAGCTCTACCCTCTCTATTGCCCCCTCTCTCTCTACTCTTTCTCTCCCCTCTCTCTCCCCCCTCTCTCTCCAGCTATTGATGAATTATGCAGTGCTCTACTTTATCTAAGTACTAATTGCTCTACTTTTAAGTGAGGAGATAGGAGGGTTTTATTGATAGAAGGGTTCTACTGATAGATAGAAGGGTTCTATTTATAGAAGGGTTCTACTGATAGAAGGGTTCTACTGATAGATAGAAGGGTTCTACTGATAGAAGGGTTCTATTGCTAGGAGGGTTCTATTGATAGATAGAAGGGTTCTATTGCTAGAATGGTTCTATTTATAGAAGGGTTTTACTGATAGATAGAAGGGTTCTACTGATAGATAGGAGGGTTCTACTGGACTGTGCCTGAGTCTGGGGAATACAAATAATTTAAAATATTGGGAAGTCACACACTTGCTAGCTAGCCACCAGTTACACCCCCACAGACATCCTGGATCCTACTCAAATTGATTAAATTATTCAGACAAAAAAAAAAGACCCCTTGGTTACAGCGTAAACACTAAACAGTAGGAGGAGGAGGAAGAGGAGGATCAGATATCTCATTTCTAACATAGCTCAGAGAGTGTGACATCCGCCCCTCGCTGTTCTGGGAGTCAGGTGGCTGAGCGGTGAGGGAGTCGGACTAGTAATCCGAAGGTTGCCAGTTCGATTCCCGGTCATGCAAACTGACGTTGTGTCCTTGGGCAAGGCACTTCACCCTACTTGCCTCGGGGGAATGTCCCTGTACTTACTGTAAGTCGCTCTGGATAAGAGCGTCTGCTAAATGACTAAATGTAAATGTTCTGTCCTCTCCTCCTCCCCTCCTTGTTCTGTCCTCTCCTCCTCCCCTCCTTGTTCTGTTCTCTCCTCCCCTCCTTGTTCTGTCCTCTCCTCCTCCCCTCCTTGTTTTGTCCTCTCCTCCTCCCCTCCTTGTTCTGTCCTCTCCTCCTCCCCTCCTTGTTCTGTCCTCTCCTCCTCCCCTCCTTGTTCTGTCCTCTCCTCCTCCCCTCCTTGTTCTGTCCTCTCCTCCTCCCCTCCTTGTTCTGTTCTCTCCTCCTCCCCTCCTTGTTCTGTCCTCTCCTCCTCCCCTCCTTGTTCTGTCCTCTCCTCCTCCCCTCCTCCTCTTCTCTTTATCTTCTCTGTTTAGTAAAGAAACATCCAGTGAACCATGAAGCTCTAATCCTCTTATGGATCAATCTGTGTCTTTATTTATCCATGCTTCTCACAGAGGGAGGCCATGGTGACGAGGGGATCAAGGAAGAAGGGATGGAGGGAGGATGGAGGGAGAATAGAGAGGGGATAGAGAGAGGATAGAGAGGGAGAGATAGAGGGAGGATTGAGGGAGGGATAGAGTGAGTATACAAGGATAGGAGGATGAAGGGAGGATAGAGCGAGAGAGAGGTATGAAGACAGGGAGAAAGGGGAAATGAAAACCTGTGTGTGTGTGTGTGTGTAGCAGAGCTGTGTGATGATTGTCCCATGGGCCCATTAGAGCCTGTCTACTAGACCTCCTTATAAATTCAGCTGATGTAGCCTTTCTCCCATCTCTCCCTCTCTTTCTCTCCCTCTCTTCTCTTTCCCCCCATCTCTCTCTCTCTCTCTCTCTCTATTCTTCTCTCTTTCTCTCACTCTCTCCCTACCCTTCTTTTTCTCCCTCCCTCCTTCAGTGTTTTTGGAGAGGAGAGGAAAGGAGAGAACCCTACTCCCTACTTCATTTCCACCCTTAAAGGAGACACTAGATGGACTAATTAATGAGTGTCTGCTCTGAAACAGCAGGAGAGGAGGGCTGAAACGAGAGAGGGAGGCAGGGAAGGGTAGTGAGAGCAAGGGAGGGGTAGAAGGAGAGAGAGAGCGTGAGGATGGAAGGAAAGGATGTTAGATGGATGGAAGGATGGGTAAATGGAGGTAGTGATGGATGGATGGAGGAGGGATGGATGAATCGGTCAATTGAGGGATGATGGAATGGATGGATGGAGAGAGGGGCAGAGGTAAAAAGAATGTTCTATAATGGAGATTTGAACTGCAGAATCTCCTCAGTTCCAGCTCTGTACTGTGTGTGTCTTCCAGCTGTGTCCTCTGTGTGTGTGTGTGTGTGTGTGTGTCTGGCTGGCCTATTCTGGCCAAGGCCAGATTCAATCAGGAAATTAGGCTGTTAAAGTAGTCCATTCACTGTACCTTTCTTTCGCTCTCTCTCTCTAATCATCTTCTCTCTGTCCTTTTTCTTTCTTTCCATCTTCTCTTTTTCTCAGAGCCTCCCCCCAGGTTACATATCTATCTGTTTATCTATTCAGCATTCTCCTTCCTCTCTTCACCTCGTCCCATTCCTCTCCCTCCTCGCTTCTCCATCTCCCCCCTACTCCCCCTGGATCTATCCCTCCGTCCCTCCCTCTCTCCTCACCCCCTCACCCATTACGACTTTTCTGCTGTGTGTGCCTGTTCTCAACACTCACACACACACACACACACAGGTACTTAAATGTGAATTATGTGCACTATGATATATATATAGTGTAACGTGCTGTTCAGGATAGAGCTGCTCTTAAATAAATATGTGTCACATCGTGGATGAAATATACTATATATACTTCTGCTTCCCTGCCAGAACCCAGACCCTCTCACACTCCTCACACTGTGTGTGTGCGAGTGTGTGTGTGTGTGTCTGTGTGCGTGCGAGCGTGTGTGTCTGTGTGTGTGTGTGTGGGGGAGAGAACCAAGTATACTCTTTCAACATCATACCACAAAGGTTTGTGTAATAGTCTCAGGTTAATGACACTGTGTCTGTGTGTGTGTCTGTGTCTGTGTGTGTGTCTGTGTGTGTGTGTGTGTCTGTGTGTGTTCCAGGGGAGGTCCTATGCGTTTGACCGAGTCTTCCCCACCAACACCACCCAGGAACAAGTCTACAACACCTGCGCCAAGCAGATTGTTACAGGTCAGTCTGGTAACACACTCACACACACACACACAGTCTGTCTACAGAGCCTGGTTCAGACTGAGCCTTGTGGAAAGCAGGGAACTGATCGACAGGAAACTATAATTGAGTCAGCCAACAGGAACAGGCGAACAGCAGGAAGATGGAGGGAGGAGAGAAGAGAAAGGACGGAGGAGAGAGGAGGAGAGAGGAGGGAGGAGAGAGGAGGGAGGAGTGATGTATTGAACATTTGAGTCTGTGAGGGTTACTGGAGTGTGTTGGAGGGAGAGAAACAAGAAAGGCAGGAACTGGCTGACAGAGATAAGACCGTCTCTCTCTCTCTCTCTCTCTCTGCTGCAGTGACTTTATTGTCTGGCCCTCTTATCTTTCTGTCTCCATGTCCTCTTTCTTACCCCTCCCTCTATACTTCCCTCTCTCTCTCTCTCTCTCTCTCTCTCTCTCTCTCTCTCTCTCTCTCTCTCTCTCTCTCACCCCCTCCCCCACTCTCTCCTTCTCCTGTCTCTACCTCTGTTCTTACTTCCCCTCTTTCTCCTTATCTCTCTCTCTCTCTCTCTCTCTCTCTCTCTCTCTCTCTCTCTCCTCCTCTCCATATCTCTCTCTCCCCCCTCTCCTAATCTCTCTCTCTCTCTCTTAATGTGTTCTCTTGTGTATTCCATGGCAGCTGCCTGCCTGCCTGTCTGTCTGCCTGTCTGTGTGTCTGTCTGTCTGCCTGCCTGTCTCAGTCTGCTTCTCTGGAACAAGCAGAGGTCACCTGTGGGCCGTAGATATATGGACATGCCTGTCAAATGGGACATACAAATAAAAAGTGATTTTATACATGTGTCTCTGTGTACAACCACATCAGGATGAAAGTACTCAGTAACCACATCCCTCCCTCCCTCTCCTTCTCTCTCCCTCCCTCTCCCTCTCCTTATCTCTCTCCCCCTCCATATAGATGTGTTGGGGGGGTATAACGGCACCATCTTTGCCTACGGACAGACCTCCTCTGGGAAAACACACACCATGGAGGTCAGTCTAACACACACACACACACACACACACCTGACACACAAACACACACACCCTGACACACAACATGAGCATGTTCTGAACACGTGAACCCTCAGGGGAAGCTGCACGACCCTCATGGCATGGGCATCATCCCCAGGATCGCAGACGACATCTTCAGTCACATCTTCTCCATGGACGAGAACCTGGAGTTTCACATCAAGGTGAGTCACACTGTCTCCCCCTCCCCCTCTCTGTCTCTCCCCCTCTCTCTATCTCTTACCCCTCTCTCTGTCTCCCCCCGCTCTCTATCCCTCTCTCTCTATCCCTCTGTCTCTCCCTCCCCCTCACTCCCCTCCCTCTCTCCATCCCTCCCTCTCTCTCTCTCCTTCTTTCTTGATGCTCCCTGAGCAGTCTAGCCTCACCTGGAACCCAGTAAAACCTTGACGTCCCATCACACATCACACAACATTAGCCACGTAGAGCACACCAGTAATAAATATCCACTTACAGAGAGAAGTAGCCAGCTACACTTCTGGAGGCAATGCCTCTGGGTCTGAATGTGTGCGAGTCAGTCTTCCTGATACGATCATGCAGCAGCAGACTCGCTCCCCAGCCCTCACCTCAGCACCTCACCCCAGCCCTCAGCACCCCAGCCCTCAGCACCCCAGCCCTCAGCACCTCATCCCAGCCCTCAGCACCCCAGCCCTCAGCACCCCAGCCCTCACCTCAGCACCTCACATCAGCCCTCAGCACCTCAGCTGTCCTGGCTCACACACGCAGCTAGAGCCCGGAACTTTCCTCACTGTCTCTGACTCATCAAAAGCTGCTTGCTGAACGTGATGAACACACACACACACTAGCGATGAACACACACACACACACTCTGGTGATGAACACACACACATACTAGCGATGAACACACACACACTCTAGTGATGAACACACACACACACACTAGTGATGAACACACACACACCCTAGTGATGGACAGTCACACACATCCTAGAGATGTCTATACTGTAGTGTTATATAACTACCAGTTTATAATATATAGATGTCTATACTTTAGTGTTATATAACGACCAGGTTATAATATATAGATGTATATACTGTAGTGTTATATCAGTAGCAGGCTATAATATATAGATGTATATACTGTAGTGTTATATAACTAGCAGGTTATAATATAATAATATATAGATGTGATGTGAGTGTTCATGGCTGCTGTTCTTGCCAGGTGTCCTATTTTGAGATCTACATGGACAAGATCAGAGACCTGCTTGATGGTGAGTGAGTCTGCAGCAGAGATGGGAAGTAACCAAGTACAAATACTTTGTTACTGTATAAAAAAGGTTTAAACTTGGTTTAGACTTGAAGATTTTGAAAAGGTTTTGAAAAAAAGTTTTGAAAGGTTGAAACAATATAAAAAAAATAATTAAAAAAAGTTGGTGTGTGAAATAAAGTTTCGATTGTGGTGATTGGTCCATGCGTGATGAACTCATGGCGGATCTTGTCTCCTAGTGACGAAGACCAACCTTGCGGTGCATGAAGACCGGAATCGTGTTCCATATGTGAAGGTGAGTGTGTGTGAGAGTGAGTGTGTGTGAGAGTGAGTGTGTGTGAGTGTGTGTGAGAGTGAGTGTGTGTGAGTGTGTGTGAGAGTGAGTGTGTGTGAGTGTGTTTGAGAGTGAGTGTGTGTGAGTGTGTTTGAGAGTGAGTGTGTGTGAGTGTGTGTGAGAGTGAGTGTGTGTGAGTGTGTGTGAGAGTGAGTGTGTGTGAGTGTGTGTGAGAGTGAGTGTGTGTGAGTGTGTGTGAGAGTGAGTGTGTGTGAGTGTGTTTGAGAGTGAGTGTGTGTGAGTGTGTTTGAGAGTGAGTGTGTGCCTGCATGTGTGTGTAGTCAGTTCATTCTCTTGGTCTCAGGACACAGGAAGCAGCACTGAGCAGTATATCTCTCCTCTAACTCCTGCAAAGCAGTCTCTTCTCTGTTTCACTGGAGATCCTGTTGTCTGGCAAAAGACTGCATCCACAACACAGTTAGATCCACAACACAGATAGATCCATCACCAAGCTCTGTGGCACTCCAGCTCACATTGTACACCCCCCCCCCCCCCCCCCCAACTAGCAGAACTACATCTGTCGAATAGTTTTCAAGTTACAAAACCCTGACAGCATACACACACACACACACACACATCCCTTCTATTATTCAGTATTCTGGCTCTGGTTTTTGAAGATGAGTCGCATGACAGCTGTTGTCAAGGAAACGGGAGCATAGCGTGTCACTGTCACAACAACAGCCGAGATCGCTGTCTAACTTGTTTACTTTTCTCTTTTGTTTTGATTGTGTGCGTGCATGTGTGCGTGGGCATGTGTGTGTGTGTGT
Source organism: Osmerus mordax (assembly GCF_038355195.1). NCBI lineage: Eukaryota > Metazoa > Chordata > Actinopteri > Osmeriformes > Osmeridae > Osmerus > Osmerus mordax. The sequence goes on from NC_090050.1 coordinate 24,140,326, forward strand.
GTGTGTGCGTGGGCATGTGTGTGTGTGTGTGCCAGGGTTGCACTGAGCGTTTTGTGTCCAGTCCGGAAGAAGTGATGGACCTCATTGACGAGGGCAAAGCCAACCGTCATGTCGCTGTTACCAGTGAGTCACACACACACACACAAGAAAAAACGCACGCACACATGTAAACACACACACGCACCCTTCTTCAGAACACATCCAAAATGACACAAGTTCAACCCCCTCTCCTCCCCCCCTCTCCTCCTGTCCTGTCCTCTCCCCCCCCCCTCTCTTCCTGTCCTGTCCTCCCCCTCCTCCTCCCCGCCCTCCCTCTCCTCCTGTCCTGTCCTCTCCTCCCCCACCCCCTCTCCTCCTCACCCCCCCTCTCCTCCCCCTCCTCCTCACCCCCCCTCTCCCCCCTCTCCTCCTCCCCCCCTCCCTCTCCTCCTGTCCTGTCCTCCCCCTCCTCCTCCCCCCCCTCCCTCTCCTCTTGTCCTGTCCTCCCCCTCCTCCTCCCCCCCCTCCCTCTCCTCCTGTCCTGTCCTCCCCCTCCTCCTCCCCCCCCCTCCCTCTCCTCCTGTCCTGTCCTCTCCTCCCCCTCCTCCTCCCCCCCCCCTCCTCCTGTCCTGTCCTCCCCCTCCTCCTCCCCCCCCTCCCTCTCCTCCTGTCCTGTCCTGTCCTCTCCTCCCCCACCCCCTCTCCTCCTGTCCTGTCCTCTCCTCTCCCCCCTCTCCTCCCCCCCCTCCTCCTCCCCCCCCCCCTCCCCCCCCCTCCTCTCCCCCCTCCCCCCCCCCTCTCCTCCCCCCTCTCCCCTTTCCCCCCTCTCCTCACACCCCCCTCTTCCCCCTCCCCTCTCCCCCCCCTCCTCCTCCCCCTCCCCCCCCCTCCTCAGACATGAACGAGCACAGCTCCCGCAGTCACAGCATCTTCCTGATCAGCATCAAGCAGGAACATGTGGAGACGGAACAGAAGCTGTGTGGGAAACTTTACCTGGTGGACCTGGCTGGCAGCGAGAAGGTGACCACACGCACACACACACACACACCTGGTGGACCTGGCTGGCAGCGAGAAGGTGACCACACGCACACACACACACACACCTGGTGGACCTGGCTGGCAGCGAGAAGGTGACCACACGCACACACACACACACCTGGTGGACCTGGCTGGCAGCGAGAAGGTGACCACACGCACACACACACACACCTGGTGGACCTGGCTGGCAGCGAGAAGGTGACCACACGCACACACACACACACCTGGTGGAACCTGGCTGGCAGCGAGAAGGTGACCACACGCACACACACACCTGGTGGACCTGGCTGGCAGCGAGAAGGTGACCCACACGCACACACACACAGCAGTGGGTGACGCTGGGTAGGACCAAGATTAGAAAGTGATGTATTGTGATGTATGTATTGATGTGTGTGTGTGTTTGGTGTGTGTGTGTGTTACAGGTCAGTAAGACGGGGAGCGGAGGGAGCAGTGTTGGATGAAGCCAAGAACATCAACAAGTCTCTGTCAGCACTGGGGAACGTCATCTCTGCCCTGGCTGAGGCAACGGTACACACACACACACACACACCACACTCACACACACACACACACACACACACACACACACACACACACACACACACACACACACACGACACACACACACACACACACACACACACACACACACACACACACACACACACACACTCACACACACACACACACACACACACACACACACACACACACACACACACACACACACACACCTTCACGAGTGGAAGAAGATGAGAAAATCACCATGTCTCCTTCCACTGAAGGGCTGACCTCTCTTTGTCCCTCCCTCCCCTCCTCTCCCTCCCCCTCTCCCCCTCCCTCCCCCTCTCCCCCTCCCTCCCCCTCTCTCCCTCCCTCCCCCCTCTCTCTCTCCCCCTCTCTCTCTCCCTCCCCCCTCTCCCTGTAGAAGACCCATGTTCCCTACAGGGGACAGTAAGATGACCAGGATCCTGCAGGACTCTCTGGGGGGGAACTGCAGGACCACCATGTTCATCTGCTGCTCCCCCCTCTTCCTACAACGACGCCGAGACCAAGTCCACGTTGCTGTTCGGGTACAACGGTAACACCACACACACACACACACACAAACACACACACGCACGCACGCACACACACACACACACCTCACACACGACGCACACTCGCACGCACACACACACACACACACACTCACACACACTCAAACACTCCCACTCTCACACTGACACACTCTTAGATGCACACACTCACCTTCTATCCCCCCCCCCTCCCCCCCAGGGCTAAGACCATCAGGAACAGCGCCTCGGTGAACCTGGAGCTGACGGCTGAGCAGTGGAAGGGGAAGTATGAGAAGGAGAAGGAGAGGAACGCGGCTCTGAGAGAGAAGCTGCTCTCCCTGGAGACCCAGCTGACACGCTGCAGACACCGCTCAGGTACACACACACACAGCTTTACACACCCTAACACGCTCACATCCTGGTTTATCAGCCCTGTGGTATCCTCTCCACACTGGAGACATTACTCACTCTGACAGTCTCCTGGGGCCACACGCACAAATACAAGTAATACACACACAGAAGTAACACACCACACATTCCCAACAGGATTGGGGTCAATAGTAATATGGATTTTACAAATGCAACCAGGGAATAAAAATGACATGAACACATAACAAACTCATGAATCCTTGGAAGTCCATGAATATATTGATTAATGAAGATGATTACCATTCCTTGCATTAAGTAATAAAATATTATTCTGGTCTCTCCCTCCTCATCTCCTCTCTCCTCCTCCTACCCCTCTCCCTCTTCTCCTCTTCCCTCCTCTCCTCCCCCCTCTCCCTCCTCTACTCACCCTCATATACTCTTCCTCCTCTTCCCCCCCTCCCTCCTCCTCATCTCCTCCCTCTTCTCCCACTCCTCTTCCCCCTCTTCCCCCCCTCCCTCCCTCCCCCTCCTCTTCCCCCTCTTCCCCCCTTCCCCTCCCCTCCCCCTCCTCTCCTCCTCCTCTCCCTCCCCCCTCTTCAGGGGAGGAGTCTCCAGAGGAGCAGCAGAGCCCGGGAGCATCAGCCAACAAGGACACGCCCCTTGACATCTCTAGCCCTGCCCCCACCCCCTGTATCCCCGCCCCCAGAATGCCCAGCCCCGCCCCCAGAATTCCCAGCCCCGCCCCCAGCCCATGTAGCCCCGCCCCCAGCCTGTGTAGCCCCTCCTCCATCGTGGTGCGTATCTCAGAGGAGGAGAGGCAGAAGTACGAGGAGGAGATACGCAGGCTGTACAAGCAGCTGGACGACAAGGTCTCACACACACACACCTGACACACACACCCTGACACACACACATACCCACACACACACCCTGACACACACACCCACCCACATACACACCCCTGACACACACACACACACAAATACATACACAAACAAGATGTATGGTTACATCACAGTTGTTGGTTAGTTTAATTAATCAAGTGGTTGGTTTACCCCCTCCCCCTTTGTGTGTGTGTATCTGTGTGGGTGTGTGTGTTCAGGATGATGCAGGATCAACCCATCAGAGCCAGCTGGTTGAGAAACTGAAGGAACAGATGTTGGACCAGGAAGAGGTCAGATATCTCATCACTCTACACTGTACGCACCCATACAGACATGACCACATGTCATGTGTTTCCTCTTCTGTTTCCCCTCCTCCTCCCCCCTCCCCCAGGTGCTGGCGTCGTCCCAGGGGGCGGGGGGAGAAGGTGCAGGTGGAGCTGGCCGGTCTGCAGCAGGAGAGTGAGTGTGCCCGGGCGGAGGTGAGGGAGGTGCTGCAGGCTCTGGAGGAGCTGGCCGTCAGCTACGACCAGAAGAGCCAGGAGGCGGAGCAGAAGAGTCAGCAGAACAAGCTGCTGGCCGAGGAACTGGCCAGGAAGATGGTGAGAGACATCTATTCTCTCTCTCTCTCCCTCCCTCTCTCTCACTCTGTCTCTCTACCTCCCTCTCTCCCTCCCCCTACTCTCCTCCTTCCCTTTCTCTCTGTACCTCATTGATCAGTAATGATGCTTTCTCCATCCTCTCTCTCACCTGATTACTGGGTCAGAAGTTAATCATCTGCGGTATCCATCAGTGCTTTGATCTGACCTCTTGAGTGGTTGAGTGGTCCCAGCAGCGTACGATCACACAGATGACCTCTGGATATTTACAAACCAGCATGGCTGCTTCTCTGCTAACGATCCCTCCCCCCCCTCAGGCTCACCTCGTTACCGTGGAGAAGGAGCTGTCTCGTATCCAGGAAGTGAGCGGACTGCAGAGGAAGCGCATCGCCGAGGTGCTGAACAGCCTGATGAAGGACCTGAGCGAGTTCAGCGGCATCGTGGGTAACAAGGAGATCATGTTGGTGAGGAGGGGGAGAGGGGGGCTGGGGGTGAGGAAGACAAGTGGACAGGGGCATTGTGGGTAACCTCTTTCTCCCCCCACCTTTCTCTTCTCCCCCCTCCTCCCCCCCTCTCTCCCCCCCCTCACTTTCTGTCACCCCCCTCCCTCTCCCTCCCCTCTCTCTCTCCGTCTCCCCCCTTTCCCCCCCTCTCTTCCCCTCTCTCCCCCCTCTCTCTCCCTCTCTCCGTCTCCCCCCTTCCCCCCCCCCTTCTCTTCCCCTCTCTCCCCCCTCTCTCTCCCTCTCTCCCCTCCCTCCCCCCCCCCAGCCCGTGGAGGTGTCGGGGGCGGTGAGGAGGAGTTCAGCGGCGCTCGTCTCTACCTGTCCAGGGTGAAGTCAGAGGTGAAGTCGATGGTGCGGCGCTGCAGGCAGCTGGAGAAGCTGCAGCAAGAGTGTCACCGCAAGATGGAGGAGACGGGAGAGAGCTGTCCTCCTGCCCAGCTGCTCATTTCACAGGTCAGACCAGTATAGACAAGACCAGACCAGAATAAACTAGACTAGACCACTGTAGACCAGTTTAGACCAGACCAGTGTAGACCGGGAGAGCTGTCCTTCTGCCAGCTGCTCATCTCACAGGCCAGACCACACCAGACCAGTGTAGACCAGTGTAGACCAGTATAGACCAGTATAGACCAGACCAGTGTAGACCAGTATAGACCACACCAGACCAGTGTAGGCAGTATCGACCAGGTCCACACCAGACCAGACCAGTATACATCAGACCAGAACAGCACAGACCAGTATACACCAGACCAGACCAGTATAGACCAGACCAACCTAACAAGACGAGACACTGGTCACTAACATTGGACACTGTGTGTGTGTGTGTGTGTGTGTGTGTGTGTGTTTGTGTGCAGCACGAAGCAAAGATCCGCTCTCTGACAGAGTACATGCAAAACGTGGATCTGAAGAGGAGACAGCTGGAGGACAGCTACGATGCTGTGACTGAGGAGCTCCTCAGACTGCAGACCCAGGGTACACACACACACACACTCACACACACACAAAGACACACTAGTGAAAAAGTTTGAAACAGCACTGGAACTCAGCAAAGTTTGAAGCAAAGTGTTTATTCGAATTCAGAGTGACATTTCTCATATATTTTCCATATTATTTTATAATGTTCTGCCATTGGTACAATACTTGTTGGTCACAGATGCATTATGCATTCTTACCCAGTTGGTAAGAACACACACATATACACACATACATTTTACGATATAATTATACATTTATTTAAGCATTAAATTATTGTCCCTTGAAAACCTCCATAACACACATACACGCACATGCATGCATGAAATGTGCTGACTGTCTGGTTGGGTTCCAGGTGTGTCCGAGGCAACCAGCGGGAAACAGACTCTGGACTCTACAGATGGAAAGGTAACCACGGTGATGATGGGGAACACATTCATAGTAATAAGATTT
>NC_090050.1:24146377-24182616 GCF_038355195.1 Osmerus mordax
CTTCTTTTCCCCTTCCCGCTCTCCTTTCTTCCTCTCTCGCTCTCACCTCTTCATCTCTCCCCCCTGCTCTTCTTTGTCTCTCTCTCTGTCTCTGCCACTCCTTCACCCCCCACCTCTCCCCCTCTCTCTCCCTCACCCCCCACCTCTCCTCTCCCCCTCACCCCCACCTCCCCTCACCCCACCTCTCCTCTCCCCTTTCTCCCCCTCACCCCTCCCCCTCTCTCCCTCATCCCCCACCTCTCCTCTCCCTCACCCCCACCTCTCCTCTCCCCCTCTCTCTCCCTCACCCCCACCTCTCCTCTCCCTCACCCCCCACCTCTCCTCTCCCCCTCTCTCTCCCTCACCCCTCCCCCTCTCTCTCCTCACCCCCCACCTCTCCCCCTCTCTCTCCCTCACGCCCCACCTCTCCTCTCCCCCTCTCTCTCCCTCACCCCCACCTCTCCTCTCCCCCTCTCTCTCCCTCACCCCCCACCTCTCCTCTCCCCCTCTCTCTCCCCTCACCCCCCACCTTTCCTCTCCCCCTATCTCTCCCTCACCCCCCACCTCTCCTCTCCCCTCTCTCTCCCTCACCCCCACCTCTCCCCCGTCTCTCTCCCTCTCCCCCCCACCTCTCCTCTCCCCCTCTCTCTCCTCACCCCCACCTCTCCTCTCCCCTCTCTTGCCCCCCCTTCCTTGCTGCTGCTGACCCCACCAACGACAATGATGATGATGATGGTAACGACGTGTCTCTCAGCATGACCTCTGCGACCTCTGTGACCTCTGCGACCTCCAGACGTGATGCGCAGCTCTGCGACAGTCAGGCCCTCGTCCAGCGTTACGTCAATCAGAGGCCAGGGCCAGCTAATGGCCACCCTCTCCAGGTAAGGCTGGTCACCTTGACGACAGCAGCTGCTCTCTCCTCTGTGAGTGAGCTGTTCGCTGATCCTAGACTGACACGGATCACTGGTGGAGCAGCTCACTGCTGAGGAAGAGGAGGGTGCGCTTTGATGATGATGATGGTGATGATGATGGTGATGATCTCTCTCTCTCCCTATCCCTCTCTTCTACTTCCTCTCTCTTTTCCTCTCTCTCTCTCTCTCTCTCTCTCTCTCTCTCTCTCTCTCTCTCTCTCTCTCTCCAGGTTCCAAAGCCTCCTTTGTAAATCTGCATGCAGCTGATCATTGTTGTCCCCCCTCCTATCTCCTCCCTCCCTCCTCCCCCCCATCTCCCCCATCCCTCCCTCCCCCCATCTCCCCCATCCCTCCCTCCCCCCCATCTCCCCCATCCCTCCCTCCCCCCCATCTCCCCCATCCCTCCCTCCCCCCATCTCCCCCATCCCTCCCTCCCCCCCATCTCCCCCATCCCTCCCTCCCCCCCTCCCCTCTGATTAAAGGAGGGAGGAGAGGAGGGTGCAGTACTAGGTTTAACCACTAGGGATAGAGAGGGTGCAGTACTAGGTTTAACCACTAGGGATAGAGAGGGTGCAGTATTAGGATTAACCACTAGAGGAAGGTATACTACAGTGGTGTTTAACCACTAAAGGCAGATATGCTGCAGTACTGTGTTTAACCACTAAAGGCAGATATGCTGCAATACTGTGTTTAACCACTAAAGGCAGATATGCTGCAGTACTGTGTTTAACCACTAGAGGCAGATATGCTGCAGTACTGTGTTTAACCACTAGAGGCAGAGAGAATGCAGGACTGTGTATTAGCAGCAAGCGCTAAACAGGGGGAAGAGTTACCATTTTAATGGCTGAAAAAAATTGCCATTTTATTCATTCCAGAGAGTAAAAAAAATTACTAATCATAGTCCTCTCATTCTGGACAGACAAGGGCAGATTAGTAAAAAAAAGAAATAAATTTAGTAATTGTGTAGCAACTATTTTTATACAGTTAGGTTTAATATAATGTATGCGTTTCATCATTTTGGGGTATTATTATTTATTTCATTTATGGCTGTTGATGTTGTTGTTATAATTGAATGTACTGATGCATCTGTTTTAAGTTGTAAACACTATGCTAATATGAACAAATACTGGTTTGTTGTTGATTCTATTGCTGAATGCTTATCTGCAGTATAAAACCGTGTAAGAGTAGAACAGTGACAAGCGTGTCTGCATGAGTCCCAGTCATAGATGGTGTCTGTCACCTTCTCCCTTCACTACACAAGATGAAGAATGGATTTATGCTTCAGGGACTTTGACACACACACACACACACACACACACACACACACACACACACACACACACACACACACACACACACACACACACACACACACACACACACACACACACACACACACACACACACACACACACACACTCCTTCTCAATTGATCTCCTGATAAACCAGTCAGGATGAGAGGGTTTGACGCTATGTGTGTGTGTTTTAGATATGTTTGTGTATGTGTGTGTGTGTCTAGCAGGCACTTGCTGAATTGATGACCCCTTTAGACAAACCACCCTTTACAGAGCAGTGAGACAGGGTCAGAGCAGTGAGACAAGGTCAGAGCAGAGACAGGTGGAAAGCAGAAAGACAGGTGGAAAGCAGAGAGAAAGGTAGAGAGTAGAGAGACATGTGTAAAAGCAGAAAGACAGGTGGAAAGCAGAGAGACAGGTGGAGAGCAGAGAGACAGGTATAGAGTAGAGAGACAGGTGGAGAGCAGAGAGACAGGTAGAGAGTAGAGAGACAGGTAGAGAGCAGAGAGACAGGTAGAGAGCAGAGAGACAAGTGGAGAGCAGAGAGACAGGTGGAAAGCAGAGACAGGTAGAGAGTAGAGAGACAGGTGGAGAGCAGAGACAGGTGGAGAGCAGAGAGACAGGTAGAGAGTAGAGAGATAGGTGGATAGGAGAGACAGGTGGAGAGCAGAGAGACAGGCAGTCAGAACAGAGAGACAGGTGGTCGAGAGTAAAAAATTATGCACTTTTTAAGATTTATTTCCAACCCCTTTTAAACTGTTGTTAAATGTGTATAACTAAAAACCGTCTACTAAAGCCTGACCGTAGATCAGTTTACGTCTCTGAACGTTTTTATAAAGTTATTAACTTGGTTACAGCTCATGCTGCATATCAGAGTCTGTGTTTACAAGAAACGTAAAATAACAGGGAGGATATCTCATCAGCTTCCTCCTTCGTAGAACAGGTTACCTTAACGTAATACTATTCTTCTAACTACTCAATACACTTCAATCTAACCTGGCTTGTTTCGTTAGAGTAAATAACTCTCTCTTTAAGAGAGGTAGTCAGCTGCATTGCACTCTGGGTAATGGTATTATGTGACATGTTTTGAATGATGATGTAATAAGTATGTCTGTCTGTCTCCAGTGTGAGCCTAGCTAGTCAGAACTCTGTCCGATAAGAGACCAGAAGAAGAACCAGACTGAAGACTACCCGGCTAGTGGAACGACATTTGTTGAGTTGTTAGTCTGTTTGTTCTGTGTGTTTGTTTACACTGTGTGATGTACTGCATGCAGTTCACCAGCCAGCAGCCAGTCTGCATCTGAGAACATTATTTACTGAAACACTATCTAATAAAACATTATCTAATAAAACATCATCAAATAAAGATGATTCTGAAATCCCTAGCAGTTCTCCTTCTCTGACTCGTTTTTTACATTCTAATCATTTAGCAGCTGAGATGGCAAAAGTTCACACATCCTTCACTCAAGTAGAAGTATGGATACTCATGTTTAAAAAGACTGGTGGAAGTTCAAGTGCTGACTACACATTTTCACTCAAGTTAAAGTAAGTAAGTATGGGCTCTGACATATACTTAAGTAAAAGTAGCCATTACTACCTGCTGGACCTCACAACATATTAAAACGTCAACGTTTTTTCCCAAATATTTTTTCAACCTTTTGAAACCTTTTTTGTGAAACCTTTTTTGAAAATATTTTTATGGTTGCCTTCTGCCTAGCTTACACTGGACCAGAGAGATACTGGATAGAACAGAGAGAGAGACCAGAGACATACTGGTTAGAACACAGAGAGAGGAGCTAGCAGCATTATAGGGCCGAGAGCCAAACAGGGCAAAGATCAACCTCTGTTCTGAGGTAATAGAAGGACAGAGTTCACTAGCACACTTCTACCTATGCATACACACACACACACACACAGTACTTGACCTGTTGTCTCAGTCACACACTTCCATCCACCCCAGGACAACACAGGAGGACCAAACATCTGTCCGTTGAACGCCTGTTTAACAACCAAACAGTTGCCTGTTTACATCTTCTAAGAACCAAACAGCTGCTTGTTTGATGAAATTTACCACCTGTTTGCTGCCTGCCTACAGAACTGGACAACCGTTTCCTGCCTGTTTCCTGAGTATTTACCACCTGTTTTCTGCCTGTCTTAAGAACCGGACAACTGCCTGTTTCCTGCCTGTTTCCTGCGTTATTTCCAGCCTGTCTGTCTGTTGCTGCGGCGGGGTGAGGAGGACCAGAGCCCAGGTTACAGTGAGTACAACAGTCTGACCACAGAGACTGTCCCAGACACAGACACCTCCTGGAGCTCTGGCTGGACAGCTGACCTGCACACCTGCCTAGCTACACACTGCAGGAGGGGAAGCACTTAGGGTACATTACCTACGCTACCACTTAACTACATAGCAACACCCACAGTAACAGTATTGTAGGTACGTAGGAATTGGTATGTATTTACATTTAGTCATTTTAGCAGACGCTCTTATCCAGAGCGACCTACAGTAAGTAAAGGGTAGTAAATAGGGTGAAGTGCCGTGCCTAAGGACGTTGTGTCCTTGGGCACGGCACTCCGGGAATTCGAACCAGCAACCTTCTGATTAATAGCCCGATTCCCGAAAATAGCCCGATAGCCCGAAAGAGAGAGAGAAGGAGAGAAAGAGAGAGGAGAGAAAGTGAGAGAACAGGAGAAATAGTGAGAGGAGAGAACGGGAGAGAAAGAGAACAGGAGAAAGAGAGAGAACAAGAGAAAGAGAGAGAGCTAGAAGGAGCGAGAGAAGGAGAGAAAGAGCGAGAGAAGGAGAGAAAGAGAGAGAAGGAGAGAAAGAGAACAGGAGAAAGAGTGAGAGAACAGGAGAACGAGAGAGAGATGGAGAGAAAGAGAGAGCTCAAAGGAGCGAGAGAACAAGAGAAAGAGAGAGAATAGGAGAAAGAGAGAGAGAGATGGAGAAAGAGAGAAAACAGGAGAAAGAGAGAGCAGGAGAAAGAGAGAGCAGGAGAAAGAGAGAGAACAAGAGAAAGAGAGAGAACAGGAGAAAGAGAGAGGGAACAGGAAAAAGAGAGAGAACAGGAGAAAGACAGAGAGATAGCAAAAGATTAAAAAAAGAAACAAACACGCAATCCGTGTACTTGGATTACGCAATCCTGTTTCTATGGAGTCAGCAGGTGAACAACCCCGGACAGCTCTCTGTTCCTTCTCACCTCTCTGGGACAAAACAACATGTTTTCCACAAGTTGTGTTCCCTCTCATCAGCTGCTGGTCATCACCTATAGACCAGAACATCTAGATCTCATCTCCAGTCCCCCCCCCCCCCCCCCCCCCCCCCCTGAACCACCTTCTCTATCCAAGTACACCCTCTATCTACTCTGCTCCTCACGTTCCTACACATCCAGATATGCTGCTTATCTGTCCTGTCCTGACTTCTGAAGGCGGTTGTATGGAAGATTAGCATGTGTTTACATTGTGTGGCGTTACCTACAGTAACCTCAGGTCATTCACCCTAACCCTGTAATAACCTACAGTAACCTGAGGTATTTCAGTCTAAACCTGTAGTAACCTCAGGTCATTCACCCTAACCCTGTAATAACCTACAATAACCTGAGGTATTTCAGTCTAAACCTATACCGGTATAAACCTATAGTAACCTCTGATTATGCTGGCTGGGGCTGACTAATTACCCATCTCCAGGGTAACTACTCACCTAAAAACCAGGTGAACATGAGAGCTCATGTTTATTTGATCTAGCCGACACATCTGACCATCCTCCCATTCAGACAGATTTCCGTCTGACCTGGATAGGGTCTGGCCAATCACAACCATTTATCTGACATGGGGTGGGTTTTGATACGATGACTGTACAGAGGAGCCCCTTTGAAACGAACAACCAAGATGACTTGTCGTTGCTCTGATTAAGGTTATTAATGCCATTAAGGTCCTTAAGGTGAACCCTAACACATAACCTAAGTTAATAACGTTATCCCTAACCCAAACCCTTAACCCTAAGGTTAACCCTAAGTTAACCTCTCCAGGCTGGTGTGTGCGTGACTGCGGTGCTGACCACACCAACGACCAATCAGTTTCCCTGGCGTCGCCATGGCCACAACGGGCACAGCAAATGGGCTGCACCACAGACACAGCAGCCAGAGCCTGCCGTCCAATGAGATCAGCAGCCAAGGTGAGCCAATCAGGAGCCTGTCTGCTGAGTGTGTGAGGCGCATCAATGTTCAGGGAGTAACCAGAGGTGTGTGTCTCTGTGTGTGTGTGTGTGTGTGTCTCTGTGTGTGTGGTGTGTGTGTGTGTGTGTGTGTTTCACCTGAGCAGACGAGACCCCTGCGGATTGCCAAGAGCATCTGAGACAGTTGAGGAAGCATGTGGAGGTACAGTACACACACACACACACACACCTCCACTACTGTAATCTTCCTGTCTGAGCACCATTTCTCAACCCATTCTAGAAGGTGAAGGCTGAGGTGCTGGAGCAGGTGCAGGGGCAGCTGGGTGACCTCCTGGATAAGGTCCTGACCCACTCCATCCAGACGTTCACCCAGAGGGAGCTACCCAGCGCCTCGGACGCCAAGCCCACAAACAACAACAACTCCAGGTAAACAACAACAACTCCAGGTAAACAACAGCTGCGTACACAAAGACTGTAACTCAAGGATGAGATCAAGATCCTGAGGTTAGATATTCTGGATGGTAAATGACCCCCACAACCCTAGCCTCACACCCAAAGCGGCAACCGGCTAGCCGAAACGCCTAGTTTGTATTACTCACCGGTACAAGCGGCGAGTTTTTCTGGGGAGCGGCTGGTTTTGCGTCGCAGTGATGTCCTTCATTTTTTGGTCAACGTCGTTGAAGATAACGTCTAGACAAGATCAGCGCGTCTTCCATAAAACGCGAAATACTAGGCCTAAATGTACCTAGTGCTAGCTAGCTGGTTATTAGCTATTAGCTAACTATGTGTAAAAAATGTCACTACAGTTGTGAAACTAATTAAATACCACAAATGCCACACAGTTGACGTTAACGATGATGTTGCTAGGCTAACTACTTCTGTAGTAGCTAGCTAGCTAGCTAGTTACGGGCGGTTGCTTCCGCTTGCCTTTGCCGCTGTTCGAAATGAGAGGTGGGGTAGGACCAGAGCCATTAAACGTCCTGGCCTTTTATCCGAACACGCCCGATTGAAACAACAACGTCACCACAACGTGTAAGTTCGAATATGCACGTATCACTTCCGCATATTGCATAAGCCAGTTCAACAACTTCCAGTAACTAACAGTTACATTAGTTCTCTCACGCAAAATGCTGGGTTTTACAAGAAGTTTGGGGGATCTTCCCAAAATGACAATTAACGATGTACATAGGATTATATGTTGCTACCCTTCAAGCCGGAGGGAAAAAGGGTTCAAATTGTACGTTTTGAGCTACATCGGTTAAGAGAGCTATATTAAGGGTCAACATAACCTGTTCTGGTTATTAAAAGTCACGTTTCTTCACCCCAAGTTCTAGACCTGGCCTATTTTTTCCCTGGAAATACGTAACACTGTCTTGTGCATACAGCCAATTACACCTGTTACTGCACTGTAGCAGTGTTGGTCTCCTGTCCTACAACATGCATCACAAAACACCTTGTTTGTGTTTCGGGTTGTTCTAAATGTGTGCGTTCCTGACAGATCCCACAAAATGGATGATGGAAAGGTGTTTGCTGCGAGACAGTCAATTCTAGAGTAAGTGTGTATGAGTGTGTGTAAAAAAAAAAAAATCAGAAGGGGTGCCTCAAACTTGTTTTTTAAACAATGTTTCCCTGTGTATGCGTGTGTGTTTCTTTGTGTATGTTGTGTGTACATGTTTATGTGTGTGTGTGTATCTATGTGTGTGTATGTGTCTCCAGCGAGCTGTTTGAGATCAGCCACATCAGGACCATCTACCACGTGTTCATAGCAGCGATGTTCCTCTCATCTTCAGCACGCTAGCGGTGGACTACATCGACCAGGGCAGGTGTGTGTGTGAGTGTGTGACCAACCCCCGTTGGTCCAAACTGTGCCCCTCTCCCTCCCTCACCCCCTGCCCTCTTCCTCCCTCTCCCTCCCCCCTCTCCCTCCTCCCTCCCCCCTCTCCTCCCCAGGCTGGTGCTGGAGTTTGACCTGCTGTGCTATGCCTTCGGGAAGCTCCCCACAGTGATGTGGTCCTGGCTGCTGATGTTCAGCTACACTCTGGCTGTCCCCTACCAGGCCCTGGTGCTCTGGGGGGTCAGCTTTCACGGCTGCCCCTCCAAGCTGGCCCTGTCCCTGGGCGCGGGTCTGGCCCTGGCTGCCCTGCAAGGAGCCGTCCTGGGGGTCTTCCCATCTACGTGGTCATACACTACCAGCTGCCCCCAGCCTCCAGGTTCATCGTCATACTGGAGCAGGTATGTGTGTGTGTGGTCGAGTGTGTAGGGTTTAGCTAGCCCAACTGAGCAGATGTTGAGATAAGAACAGTCACACCAGCCCACAGATGTCCTCCCTGTCCATGAACAGAATTTACAATTTGGCTGAACCTCTGACTAAACTGGTTATCGGGGAACATGTTTTGGCCGCTCCAAAGAGGGCATGATTTAACATCACCATGCAAAGTCATGGTAACATGAACCCTGGACACCACAGTCAGATACTCCACACACTGAGCTCATCTACTGAGCTGCTCCCTGTGACCTGTGGAATGTGAAAATAAAGCACTGATTGAACTCTTGACTCTTCCCTCTCTCAGATCCGCTTCCTGATGAAGAGCTACTCCTTCATCAGGGAGAACGTTCCGCTGGTCCTGAGGAACCCACCCAAAGAGGGTGAGGGAACATCTGGGCTGGTCTCACTACAGCAGACCCTCAGTTCTCCAGCCAGTCCATGAACAGAATTTACAATTTGTCTGAACCTCTAGTAATGCTGAAATGGTTATCTGGGAAGTTAGATTTATTTGTGTTCTGGCAGCTTGAAAGAGAGCAGGATTCAAGGTGTTGGGGTTTTTAGACTTGAACGAGTGTTTTGGAACGGTTATCTTGTGTCACTACAGTCAGTTCCAACCTGGTACCAACCTGGCTAACTAGCTGGCTGGCTGGCCGACTGGCAGGTTAACTGGCTGGCCGACTGACTGGCTGTTGTCTTGGTTTGCAGGAGAAGTTATCCGGTTCCCCACGTTTTCCAGCTATCTCTACTTCTTGTTCTGCCCTACGCTGATCTACAGAGAATCCTACCCCAGGTAATCACAGAACCAGGAGAGCTAGTGTAACCCAGCTGAACCAGGAGAGCTAGTGTAACCCAGCTGAACCAGGAGAGCTAGTGTAACCCAGCTGAACCAGGAGAGCTAGTGTAACCCAGCTGAATCAGGAGAGCTAGTGTAACCCAGCTGAACCAGGAGAGCTAGTGTAACCCAGCTGAACCAGGAGAGCTAGTATAACCCAGCTGAATCAGGAGAGCTAGTGTAACCCAGCTGAACCAGGAGAGCTAGTGTAACCCAGCTGAACCAGGAGAGCTAGTGTAACCCAGCTGAACCAGGAGAGCTAGTGTAACCCAGCTAAACCAGGAGAGCTAGTGTAACCCAGCTGAACCAGGAGAGCTAGTGTAACTCAGCTGAACCAGGAGAGCTAGTATAACCCAGCTGAACCAGGAGAGCTAGTGTAACCCAGCTGAACCAGGAGAGCTAGTGTAACCCAGCTGAACCAGGAGAGCTAGTGTAACCCAGCTGAACCAGGAGAGCTAGTGTAACCCAGCTCTACACTCACTCCTCAGTATGAACTTCTTCTTACCGCTCACCCCCCATCCTCCTCACCTTCCCTCCCTCCTTACCGCTCTCCCCCCTCCTCCTCACCTTCCCTCCTTACCGCTCTCCCCCATCCTCCTCACCTTCCCTCCCTCCTTATTGCTCTCCCCCCCTCCTCCTCACCTTCCCTCCTTACCGCTCTCCCCCCATCCTCCTCACCTTCCCTCCCTCCTTACCGTTCTCCCCCCCTCCTCCTCACCTTCCCTCCCTCCTTACCGCTCTCCCCCCCTCCTCCAGGAACCCCTATATCAGGTGGAACTATGTTGGTGTGACCTTTGCCAAGGTAAGACTTGACCTGGAGGGTGTGTGGAGGATGTGTGGGTGGAGAATGTGTGGACGGAGGGTGTGTGGACGGAGGGTGTGTGGACGGAGGATGTGTGGACGGAGGGTGTGTGGGTGGAGGGTGTGTGGATGGAGGATGTGTGGGTGGAGGGTGTGTGGACGGAGGGTGTGTGGACGGAGGATGTGTGGGTGGAGGATGTGTGGGTGGAGGGTGTGTGGACGGAGGGTGTGTGGGTGGAGGGTGTGTGGACGGAGGGTGTGTGGACGGAGGGTGTGTGGACGGAGGGTGTGTGGACGGAGGGTGTGTGGGTGGAGGGTGTGTGGACGGAGGGTGTGTGGACGGAGGGTGTGTGGACGGAGGGTGTGTGGACGGAGGATGTGTGGACGGAGGGTGTGTGGACGGAGGGTGTGTGGGTGGAGGGTGTGTGGATGGAGGATGTGTGGGTGGAGGGTGTGTGGATGGAGGGTGTGTGGGTGGAGGGTGTGTGGATGGAGGGTGTGTGGGTGGAGGGTGTGTGGGTGGAGGGTGTGTGGGTGGAGGGTGTGGATGGAGGGTGTGTGGGTGGAGGGTGTGTGGGTGGAGGGTGTGGGTGGAGGGTGTGGATGGAGGGTGTGTGGGTGGAGGGTGTGTGGGTGGAGGATGTGTGGGTGGAGGGTGTGTGGGTGGAGGGTGTGGATGGAGGGTGTGTGGGTGGAGGGTGTGTGGGTGGAGGGTGTATGGATGGAGGATGTGGGTGTCATAGTGTTTAGCTGCTATGTAGGCTATGTGCGGTTGTTGCCCTGAGGACAGTATTGATTCCTAGAAGGCATGTAGTAAACCATACAGTGTGTGTTTATCAGTGTGGACTCAGAACCAAGTGGGGCTTGCTGTTTCACCTCCTCTCTCCAGTCCTCTCCCTCTCTCTTTTCCTCTCTTTCTTTCTTTCTTTCTTTCTTCTCCCCTCTACCTCTTACTCTCTCTCTCTTTTCTCTTTCTTTCTTTCTCTATCCTCCCATCTACCTCTCTCTATCCATTCCTCTCTCTCTCTCCAGTCCTCTCTCTCTCTCCAGTCCTCTCTCCAGTCCTCTCTCTCTCTCTCTCTCTTTCTCTCTCTCTCTCTCTCTCTCTCTCTCTCTCTCTCTCTCTCTCTCTCTCTCTCTCTCTCTCTCGTCCTCTCTCTCTCTCTCTCTCAGTCCTCTCTCTCTCTCTCCAGTCCTCTCTCTCTCTCTCTCTCTCTCTCTCTCTCTCTCGTCCTCTCTCTCTCTCTCTCTCTCGTCCTCTCTCTCTCTCTCTCCAGTCCTCTCTCTCTCTCTCTCTCTCCAGTCCCCTCTCTCTCTCCAGTCCTCTCTCTCCATTCCTCTCTCTACATCTTTTCTTTCCTCTGAAACATGAAGAGGTCACAGTGATGGTCAGCATTATAGCAGCTCACACAATAATAAGAGTAGATGTCTAGAACAAAGACAGTTCTAAAATCTCTACCTTTACACACCTTTACAACCCCCACACACACCATCTGACACACACACCCTCTCTCCAGATCCTCGCCTGTCTGTTCTACGGGTACTTCATCCTGGTGCGGCTCTGCATCCCTGTGGTCAGGAATGAGAACAACCGCCCCTTCAGCACCAGAACCCTGGTGCTGAGGGTGTTCAACGCTACTCTGCCTGGTAGGTACCTCACCACACCACCTCACATACACACACACTGAAACATACACACCACCTCACATACACACACACTGAAACATACACACCACCTCACATACACACACACTGAAACATACACACACACTGAAACATACACACACAACCGCCCCTTCAGCACCAGAACCCTGTGGTACTGACTTTCTCTCCCTCCCTCCCTCCCTCTCCCCCTCCCTCCGTCCCCCCCTCTCTCCCTCCCCCTCCTTCCCTCCCTCCCTCCCCCCTCTCTCTCTCCCTCCCCCTCCTTCCCTCCCTCCCTCCCCCCTCTCTCTCTCCCTCCCTCTCCCCCTCCTCCCTCCCTCCCCCCTCTCTCCCTCCCTCTCCCCTCCTCCCTCCCTCAGGTATGCTGATTCTGCTCCTGGCGTTTTATGCGTTCCTGCACTGCTGGCTCAACGCCTTCGCTGAGATGCTGCGATTTTCTGACAGAATGTTCTACAAGGTACGATGCAACTTCCTGTTCCTGTCAAATACCTTGCTGCTTGGATTAGAGACACCTGTTGCTGCCGGGTTAGGTAATGGGGTGGTTCTGAGAGCGACAAGGCCGTCTTTCTGTCTTTGGTGTTTACAGAGACTAAGGTTTCCTCCCCTCTCCCCTTCCCTCCTCTCCTCCCCTCTCCCCTTCCCTCCTCTCCTCCCCTCTCCCCTTCCCTCGTCTCCTCCCCTTCCCTTCTCCCCTCCTCTCCCCTCTTCCCTCCTCTCCTCCCCTCCTCTTTTCTGACTTTCTCCTCTTCCCTCCTCCTCTCCTTTCGTCTCCTCCTCCTCTCCTCCTCCTCAGGACTGGTGGAACTCCACATCGTTTGCTAACTACTACCGTACGTGGAATGTGGTGGTGCACGACTGGCTGTACTACTACGGCTACAGAGACTTTCTCTGGGTGGGTATCCCTGACAACAACCCACAACTACCCCCCCCAGCCTCACTAACTACCCACAACTACCCCCCCCAGCCTCACTAACTACCCACAACTACCCCCACAGCCTCACTAACTACCCACAACTACCCCCCCAGCCTCACTAACTACCCACAACTACCCCCTCAGCCTCACTAACTACCCACAACTACCCCCCCAGCCTCACTAACTACCCACAACCTCACTAACTATCCACAACTACTACTTCTACTTCCACTACTTCTCTAGCCCCATTAACTACCCTCCTAGCCCGACAAACTACTCCCCATCCCTGATACCTACCCCAGCCTCAATAACTACCCCCCATTTCCACTAACTACCCCCTCAGCCCCACTGAGGCCACTCACAGCAGGGCACCTATAACCTCTGACCCCTGTGCCCCGGCAGCTGTTGACGAGGAAGTTCCGCACGGCGGCCATGTTGTCTGTGTTCCTGGTGTCGGCTGTGGTGCACGAGTACGCCTTCACCATGGGCTTTGGCTTCTTCTACCCTGTCATGTTTTGCCTGTTCGCTGTCTTCGGAGGTGAGGGGGGGGGGGAGGGGATCAAATCAAAATGTATTTGTATAACCCTTTTTACACGCAAGCATGTCACAGAGGGCTTCACATACGCCGATAGAAATATCCCTCAACCAACCTAAACCCTCAAGGAAGACAAGGAAAAACTCCCAGAAAAACTCACTGGGATGAGGAGTGAGGGGGACGAGGGGGCTGGAGGGGGGGGTTACTCGGGGAGGGGGGGAGTGAGGAATGAGGGGGGGGGGGGTGTTTAGGAACTCTGGAAGTTTTCCATCAACGATGTTGTTTTAAAACCACTCTTACTACTTTGCCCTTCTCTCTCTCCCTCTCCTTCCCCTCAGTGCTGTTTCACTTCACCCTGACGGACAAGCGTAAGAGCCCGGTGTGGAACATTATGATGTGGACCTGCCTTTTCATCGGTCAGGGCGTCCAGGTGTGCCTGTACGGCCAGGAGTTTTACGCCCAGGTCCACTGCCCTCGCACCGGGGTGAGGAGCTCCAGGGTCCAGGCTGTGGTTCTCATCCTCTTCAGTGGATCTATGTCATTATGCTTCTCTTCCTCTTCCTCTGAGACACACAAGCACACACGCGCACACACACACACACACATGCATTCTTGCCTGTGCGCAAAAACACTGACAAAGCACACACACACACACACTCAAGCACACAATCTATGGAGTCACGCATGCCTGTTCAGAGTCTTTAGAAGTGTGTAAAGACCCAGGATTAGACCGTGACCCCCCAGCCCCAGATGTGGGCTCCTGGGATTGGCAGCGGCAGATGGCCTGGGAGCATCTCTCTGCAGATGCCTCGGCTATCAGAGCTGTGGGCAACACACAGGCCTTGTGTGCGCTGCTGTGTCCAACACACACACACACACGCACACACACACGCACACACACACACAAACGCACACTGGTTGAGCACCTAAAAATAGAACATAACATAAAAAGATTATCACATGGGTTGAGGACTCACGAAACATGGGCTGTTCAGGAAAAATGGGATTATGGTCTGAGTGGTGCGCTAAGGAGAGGAAGGAGGCGTGGAGCTCTAACCCTAACCTCATGGGATCTCTCCACACAGAGAGGATTCTGGGAGCTGGTCACACCACGGTCATGGAACTGCAGCTTCTAGGCCCGGGACATCTGCCACGGATGGAGGAATGAAGATGTGGAGGGATAGAGAGGAAGAACGGAGAGGGAAGGGTTGTAGGGATGGAGGTGGATGGATGAAATAATGGAGAGATGGGGAGGAAGGATGAATGGATGGAAAGGAAGGATGAAATAATGGAGAGATGGGGAGGAAGGATGAATGGATGGATGGAAAGATGAAATAATGGAGAGATGGGGAGGAAGGATGAACAGATGGATGGAAAGGAAGGATGAAATAATGGAGAGATGGGGAGGAAGGATGAATGGATGGATGGATGGAAAGGAAGGATGAAATAATGGAGAGATGGGGAGGAAGGATGAATGGATAGAGGTGGAGGGCAGCTATGGATTGAGACAGTGGAAGGAAGAGATTAAAGGATGGAGCAAAACGTCTCAGCTAGAACCTCCTCAGGGCTTCCTAGTGCATGTTGTCTTCAGCAGGATGGGGATGGAGGGGAGAGAGGAAAGAGAGAAAGCTGTATATAGAGTAGAGAGACTTGTAAAGGTCCAGGCAACAGTCCCCATCATGCACTGAGGTCATGTGCTTGTTTGTAAATGTGCCAATGATGACTCAACCTTGTTTGTTCATAACTATGTTTTCTTATGAATTCAATCAAAAACTAGCATCTCGGAGATCACACGGGGTGTGGAGACAGTAGTATGTGTAAATGTGTGCTTGTTAACAGAATGTGTCAATAAAATACCATTTTAATGTGTTAATTAAAATTAAAGAAAGTTTCTAATATCACAGTCCAGTCGGCCCAACCCCCTCAAAACTCAAACATGAACAGCTGTCAGCTGTCTCGAGAAAGAAACCAACCAATCAGCTCTTAGAGTCAAACATCTGCTTTATTTAGGGAAACAGACTCCATCACCTGCTGTCCTCCTTCAATGTTGCTTCTACTCAGAACAACCTGGCACAGAAGTTCATTCATCCTGGAGGAGGGAGGTATGGCATAAACAGATAGCTGAGCATTCATGCATACAACCCTACTACCAGCATTCATATATACAGTAGCCTTAGGAGTGTACTGTTGTGTTGGGTGCAGTTCCCGCACCTGTCCTGCAGGGTGTGCAGTGCGTTGATCCTGCTCCTGTTGACGTCCATCTCCAGCATGCGAGGAAGGCTGCAGGTGTAGCTGGACCTAGGGGGGCGCTTGCTATCCAGCGGGTTCACCTGCCACAAGGTCGGGGTCCGACTCATACTCATGTTCCTATTGGGTCATAAAGGAAGTAGGAGTCTAGTGTTCTAGAGTGTTTGAATCTAGAACATTCTCGAGTGTTCTGAGGTGTGATTTTATTTCATTTAGATCCCACTCCTTGGTTCTAGAACCGGCGCTTCAGTTCTCGAATGCACACCTTGGTTACTCTGTCTTATGCTGTGTTCACAACAAACGCGAAGATAATAATTCATGCAAATTATGCGTTCAGTGTGAACACAGCATTAGAGTGAACAAGCAGAGGATTCTCACCTGAAACTGTATCTGGCCTCAGAGAATCCGACAGTCTGTGGGCGTGGCCTTTCAAGTAGGGGAAAGGGGCAGTCTGGGGGCGGGGCCGGGCTGCAGGTGTGTCCGGGGGGCGGGGCCTGGCTGCAGGTGTGTCCGGGGGGCGGGGCCTGGCTGCAGGTGTGTCCGGGGGGCGGGGCCTGGCTGCAGGTGTGTCCGGGGGGCGGGGCCTGGCTGCAGGTGTGTCCGGGGGGCGGGGCCTGGCTGCAGGTGTGTCCGGGGGGCGGGGCCTGGCTGCAGGTGTGTCCGGGGGGCGGGGCCTGGCTGCAGGTGTGTCCGGGCCGAAGCGACCAGCGCAGCTTCCTGGGGACCAGAGTCAGGATGGGGCGGGGCAGTAGCGATCTCTCACAGGGGCCGGGCGCGGCCAGGTGAAGCCCGTGCTCTTCCCTCACCTGCTCCAACAACAGTCACATGTGTCAGACGGGACAACTCAGTCTCTCCTGACACACTGAAATAAAAACATCATATGTCTCCACCAACATTCCATTTATATTCTCCGCATTTTCCATCCTTGACGTTGTAAAGAGCCCAGGAATAACATGAGAGGGTTCTATCTGATATGAAAGAGGTTTCCACCAGGTGTGACATCCTCCTCCCTTAAGGTATGTGTTCTCACCTGGCTGAGCACCTGGAGCAGGTGAGCCAACCAGTTTCTGCGGTCCAGGTCTACCAAGGCCTGCCTGGCAGAGCCCAGCCTGGCCACGCTCGCCTCGCACACCTCCAGCCCACGCAGGTAAACATACAGCTCTCTGATCGCACCTCCGTCATTCAGGGCCCTTGCCTCCAGCAGTCTCGCATTCAGGGTGTTTCTGTACAGTATAATATAGCACATTAGAATAGAGTCAAGTGGAGTATAAGAGTAGAGTATAATAGAGTACAGTAAAGTGGAGTATAATAGAGTAGATTAGAATTCAACAGAATAAAACGTTATTGTTCATCCACCTGACAGACTGCAGGTTGTAGTGACAGACCCACCTGACAGACTGCAGGTTGTAGTGACAGCCCCACCTGACAGACTGCAGGTTGTAGTGACAGCCCCACCTGACAGACTGCAGGTCGTAGTGACAGACCCACCTGACAGACTGCAGGTCCCGGTGCCTGATGAACCTGTGCAGGAGACAGCCCAGCCTCCTCTCTACCGCGGTGAGGCTCTGCACTATGACATCCTCCACCAGGTCATGGACAGGAAGCAAGATGTTGCCCAGGACGACCGCCCGCTGAAGCAGCTCCAGGTTGGTCCTCTGGGCCTTCACGTCCACGACCAGTTTCCTGCCGTCGCTGCAGCTCTGCGGCGCCCTCCGCTCATGCCTCCCCCCACCAGGGTGCCCCGCACGGCCCGCGGCTGCCCCCGCGCCCACCACCGCCTCAGTGCCTGACCTGGTCCCCATGGAGGGAGCCTCTTTCTGGGGTGCGTTGGCGAGGGTCGATCGGGACCTCCAGGTTCTTCTCTTCCCCCTCTCCTCCGTTCCCTCCGTGCCCTCGTCCGGGGGTGAGGGCGGGATCTGGGGTGAGGGCGGGGACTGAGGTGAGGCCGGGGCCTGGGCTGAGGGCGGGACCTGGGGTGAGGGCGGGGCCTGGGGTGAGGGCGGGGCCTGGGGTGAGGGCGGGGCACGGGGTTTCGTATCTGTCGGTGTCTTGTGCGTCTTCGCTTGTGCCTTCGCTTGTGTCTTCGCTTGCGTCTTCTCGTGGGTCTTCGCGTGCGTCTTTGCGAGGCTTGTTGGCGGTTTGCCGGCGTCCTTGCTGGCATCTTTGCTGGCGTCCTTGCTGGCATCCTTGCTGGCATCCTTGCTGGCATCTCCAAGCATGTCTTCAGAGGCTTCAGGGAACCCGTCCAAGGGGTGTGAAGTTCCTGGACCGGGCGGGTCGTCCGCGAGGGGCTGGTCTGGAGCCCTGCTGGGGATCATTCGTTTCTCCATCAGGCCTGGGGACCTGCCCGGGATCCTTAGTTTCTCCATCAGGCTGTTGAAGGTATCCCTCAGGATCTTCCCCAGGAAGCTGTGCAGGTTCCGGACGTCCACAGTCTTTAAAGGCAGGGTGGGTAATGTTTTTGTCATATTTTCTGAAATTAACTTCACATTTAGTCATTTAGTCATTTAGCAGACGCTCTTATCCAGAGCGACTTACAGTAAGTACAGGGTACGAGTGATCAGTAACTTCACATCCTGATAGCAACCAATAAGTCTACAGGTTTGATATTAAAATTGTATATATGTGATTATCTGTGGGCATCGCAGGACTGTAATAAACACAACCAATCATTTTGTTTGGACCGAACTTAATGATTGGACGGCATTCGAAGTGAATGCAATGATTGGACGGGCTACTTGTCTGTCTACCTCCCTCCCAGCAGTAATCAGGCAGCACATTCATGTGTTTAGGGGGAGTGGCTCTGAAGGGAGGGGGTGGGATATTTTGGTTTGAATCCTTTCAAACAAAAATCGCTAGGTTTGCAAGACTCACCGTCCAGGCCTTTGCCTTCCCATCCAGCTGGTCTCCATCTTCATCCTCGCCTCCCGAGAGAGACGGCGAGAGCTTCTCCAAGATCGTGAACACGGAAGTCTGAAAAGCCCTCAGGAGGTCAGAGCTCATCTTCTCTAACCTCTTCAAGATGTCCTTTGGGATGAGGGGGAAGTCTTCAACCTCCTCTTCCTCCTCCGAGGTGTCAGCCTCGGCTGCCTCCTCAGGTCCCAGGACCACCGCTGGTTCTAACTCTGGAATCACCGTTGCGGGAGAGTCCTTGTGCTCCCTGGCAGCGAGCAGCTGCCCCTCCAGCTTGTAGATCTTTGCTGTTTTCTCCTGCAGCTGGGCCTTTATCCTGGACATTTCCTGGCGGCAGTCCCTGGCCGCCAGAGCCTCTGCCTGGGCTTGGTGGGACTGGGCCTCCCTGGTGCGCTCCTGGAAAGCCTCGTTCAGTTCCTGCATACCTACCTGTCAGGGTGGAATCAGAATTCATATTTAAATCAAAATCATAACAAAGAATTATAAATAATGACGGTTTAAATTATTAGTAATAAACATCACATTCATGTGTTTCAGACATTTCTATCAGTTCAAAGTTCACACCCCCTGACCCCTGACCCCTAACCCCTGACCATGCTACCTGGGCGTACTTGAAGGCCATGTTCATGGCTCTGTTGCTGCCCGGGGTCTTGCCAATGTCGGCCAGCATGAAGGACAAGTCGCCGACGCACTTGGCGGCCAGGGAGGGGTCGGCCAGGAGCCTGGAGGGGGACGGGGGCTTCAGCTCCTGGATGCGCTTCATGGTGCGACCGTCCAGTTTCTTCTCTCTCCACCAGTGCCAGACACCACCCTTAAGCAGAGCTGCAACACAGGAGCGCATTACAGGCTGTCTGTCTGTCTGTCTGTCTGTCTGTGTGTCTGTCTGCCTTTATGTATGTCTGTCTGTCTGTGTGTCTGTCTGCTTGTGTGTCTGTCTGTGTGTGTGTCTGTCTGCTTGTGTGTCTGTCTGCCTGTGTTTCTGTCTGTCTGTGTGTCTGTCTGCCTGTATGTCTGTCTGTCTGTGTGTCTGTCTGCTTGGTTGTCTGTCTGTGTGTGTGTCTGTCTGCTTGTGTGTCTGTCTGCCTGTGTGTCTGTCTGTGTGTCTGTCTGCCAGGTGTCTGCCTGTGTGTCTGTCTGTCTGCTTGTGTGTCTGTCTGTGTCTGTCTGCCAGGTGTCTGCCTGTGTGTCTGTCTGTCTGTGTGTCTGTGTGTCTGTCTGTGTGTCTGTCTGTCTGCTTGTGTGTCTGTCTGTGTCTGTCTGTCTACTTGTGTGTCTGTCTGTGTCTGTCTGCCAGCTGTCTGCCTGTGTGTCTGTCTGTCTGTCTCTCTTTGAGTCTGTCTATCTGCCTATTCTATATGTTACCCTTTCCACTAGTTACCCTAACCACTAGTTGCTCTAACCACTAGTTACTTTAACTACTAGTTACTCTATCCACTAGTCCAACATCCAGTCTGTAACATCTGCAGAGATGCAGTGGACATAGTCCTGTCAAACCGCATGATTAAGAAGGAGAAAAGTCATCAGAAACCCTTAATATGGGATTTCCGCTGAGCAGGAAAGAAAATCTGTGAAAATCAGTAAATCCCTGATTCTCATCTGTCTCTCGCCTGTGTCTCTCACCACCCTCCTCCTTCCTGGTCTTAGAAGAGTTCAGATCGAACAGGCTCCCACAGAGCTTGCGTAAGTGCTGGATGCAAACGTCCATGTCCGTCATGGAGGAAGCCAGCTTGTTCTCCACTTCCTGTATCCACTCTGGGGTGATTTCAGCTGCTTCACCCTGCTGCCTCGTCCCCTCCAACATCAGCAGGGACTCCTCTGGGGGGGGAGGGAGGGGGAGGGAGGGAGTTGGGAGAGGAGGAAGGGGAGGAAGGGGGGGGATTGGTGGTTTGGAAATTACGACGAGTTATGGTCTAGTGACATGTGTGTCCTAATGATCTAATGTTATAGTAGGTGACTAGGGTTCAATCCCTACCAATACCCAAGCTCTGAATGCCACATCAGATTAAGGTAATGCAAAACATTCTGTGAGTCATCTTAGCAAACACGAACATATGTCATCAGAGCATTTGAATATGGAAATAGACAGCAGATGGGATGTTGACTACTGACCAACTGCATGTTAGGGGAGGACAGGAGAGGACAGGAGAGGACAGGAGAGGACAGGAGAAGAGAGAAGGAGGAGGAGAGGAGGAGGAGGAGAGGAGGAGGAGAGAAGGAGGAGACCCACCAGTTTCAGAGAACCAGTCCAGCAGGAGTCTGAGCTGCTGCTCTCGCTGCGCGGCCCTCTGGAGGACGTCCCTGACGCCTCGGATCTGCTGGCCCCTCCAGAGCCTCTCGTCCAGGTCGCTCCTGGGGCAGGACTCCTCCTCCTCCTCCTCAGAGTCATCCTGGCACCCAGCACCCAGGGGGGCCCGGTACACAGACATCTCCCCGGTCAGGTGCACCCTGGGGGTGGAGCTTCAGAACCCTGGGGGTGGAGCTTCAGAACCCTGGGGGTGGGGCTTCAGCACCCTGGGGGTGGAGCTTCAGAACCCTGGGGGTGGAGCTTCAGAACCCTGGGGGTGGGGCTTCAGAACCCTGGGGGTGGGGCTTCAGCACCCTGGGGGTGGAGCTTCAGAACCCTGGGGGTGGAGCTTCAGAACCCTAGGGTACTGCAGGCTCTCCGTGGTTCGCGTTCCCTCCTAGCGGAGAAACTTCTCCTCAAGGTATACGCAATACTGCTCCTTATAAACTATATACAGTATATACACACACTAGCCTACTGCACCTTATAAACTATAGCCTAAACATATATACTGTATAATACATGCTACCTAATATCTGTAGTTTGGGTGAGGACTTAGATTTAATTTAAGGCCTTTCAGTTCTGCATAGTTATCAGTTTGGGTCTGTGCCTGAAATAATTATGACATACACTGTTGCTGACACAAGAAATCTACATCCATAATAGGTCAAACAGGCCGCTTTCAGACACGAGTATGACGTATGTGTTCAACGCGGCTCTCTATGGGCGGATCGCCGGTGAGTTCAGACCAAACTATGGCAGATTGCCTGCTGTACTAGTCCTTTTCACCGGGGATCGGTTTAGCCTCTTAAAACCCTACAGCGACAAATGCATGGCTAGTGGGACGAATGCTAAAATCTCGTAATGGTGCCGTCAAATTATACACATCAACACGTTAACATGAACATAACCTCACCTAGAGAAGGTAGGTTCAGGAAGGTTTCGTGACCCGCCACAGATTGTGAACGCAAATGAGCGCGGGGCTGTTTTGCGCGCCTTGACGTCATAAAGCACTTTTTATGAGTCGTTTCCTGTTTAATCGTTTCCACCATACAGTATGTCTATGGTTTCCACCTCAAGTCCGCACCGGAAAAAAACATACAGGGATGATCTGACAGGAACCGCAAACCTATCATGTTTACGCTATTTTGAAACTAGTTTAGCAATTAACCGCTAGGTCTGGACTTTGTCTTTTATCTAAACTAAAGCTGATAATATCAAAGGACAATGGTTTGATTTGTATATATAGCTTGTTCTGATTCGCCATAAAGTACACGGACCAGTTGGACATACGTCTTTGTAAATCGGGAGCGGTTTATTGTTTTGAACGGCAGCAATGCCAAAGCACCATAACAACAGAACAAATACATGAACGAGCCATAAATGTGTGTGCATGTCAAGGGTTGCAAATTCCCTCCCCCCAAAAAATGACAAAGAAGTGGTCATATCAAATCAGTAAACAATTCATATAAGAAACAGTACCAGAACACCTTCCAAACACCACAGAAGACAGACATTAGTTCTGTATCTCAACAGTGCAACAAAATGTTAGTGGGACATTGGGAAAAAAAAACGACAACATGAAAAACAACAAACAATTTAAATAGCTGGGTTTGCCTCGATGCTCCACAGGAGACCAGGGAAGCATTAAATAAAAGCTCCAGGCAGGCTGAGTGTGGGGGAGGGGGGCTCAGTGCTGCTGTGAGCTGGCATTACCACAGGGATTACCCAGCCTGCACTGCTGCCAGACCCTGCCTCAGGGTCATGTGGAGCACGCTGAGAGAAAAACCAGCTCGCCCAGGAATGTGAGGAGCTGGAGGAGTGACCAGCTGGAGGAGAGACCAACTGGAGGAGAGACCAGGGGAGAGAGTATGGGAAGGGGCTCAGATTCATGAAGAGCAAAGTGATACATGGAGGTGTGGGCAGAGGAGGTGGGGAGGTGAGGGGTGTGGGGAGGTAAGGTGAGGTGGGGAAGCGTGGGGAGGGTGGGGCAGGTGAGGGGTGTGGGGAGGGCCAGGGGAGATGGGGAGGGGTGGGGAGGTGAGGGGTGTGGGGAGGGCCAGGGGAGATGGGGAGGTGAGGGGAGGTGAGGGGTGTGGGGAGGGCCAGGGGAGATGGGGAGGGGTGGGGAGGTGAGGGGTGTGGGGAGGGCCAGGGGAGATGGGGAGGGTCGGGGAGGTGAGGGGTGTGGGGAGGGCCAGGGGAGATGGGGAGGGGTGGGGAGGTGAGGGGTGTGGGGAGGGCCAGGGGAGATGGGGAGGGGTGAGGGGTGTGGGGAGGGCCAGGGGAGATGGGGAGGGCCAGGGGAGATGGGGAGGGGTGGGGAGGTGAGGGTTGTGGGGAGGGCCAGGGGAGATGGGGAGGGCCAGGGGAGATGGGGAGGGCCAGGGGAGATGGGGAGGGCCAGGGGAGATGGGGAGGGGTGTGGGGAGGGCCAGGGGAGATGGGGAGGGCCAGGGGAGATGGGGAGGGCCAGGGGAGATGGGGAGGGCCAGGGGAGATGGGGAGGGCCAGGGGAGATGGGGAGGGGTGGGGAGGTGAGGGGTGTGGGGAGGGCCAGGGGAGATGGGGAGGGGTGGGGAGGTGAGGGGTGCGGGGAGGATACAGCTGTCTCCCTGAAACTCTTCTGCAGGAAGGAGAGATCCTTGTTCTCACACAACCTCTCAGGTGTACTTTGGAGGTGTGTGTGTGTGTGCGTGGCAGCAGAGGCAATTGGCAGTGCAGGAGGGCTGTTTGTAAACATGCGTTGCATTTAAATCATCATTTCAGAACATGAAATTGTGACACAGCTCTGCGGCACACACAACCAGCTAACACACTCTGCAGGAAGCAAAACACTACCTGCCAGGTGAGAGGTGACGGGGAGGTGATTGGGAAAGAAACATTCTTCACCTTCTTCTAGATCCTACTCATGTGGAGGACAACCTCACATCCATAACAGTGGATAATACAAACACCTGTCACATAGGTAGGAGAATATATATCTACATATACAGTATATACATGTACTGTATTTATATAGTTGGGGTTGGGGAGAGAAAACTGTTTGGTACCATGATGTCTGAGAGTTGTGTTTGTGTGACCTGGACAGGTGTGGACAGGGGTGGACAGGTGTGGGAGGTGTTGGTCCAAGTCTCCAGGTGTAGGTGCAGGTGTAGGTCCAGGTGTAGGTCCAGGTGTAGGTCCAGGTTTGGACAGATGTTGGTCCAGGTGTCGACAGGTGTGTTTCCAGGTGCAGCAGAACCAGAGCAGTTCCCCACAGGTCAGCTGATCCAGTATCTGACACCTCACAGCTTCCACCATGACTTCCTGTTTCACGCCACACCCTGGCACCTGATTGGTGGCTGAGGCATGCTGGGAGATGGGACTTTCTCTTACTTTGGGGAGCGTTGCCTGGCCAACCGTTTCATGAAGCAGCACGTAACCGTGGCGATGATGAGTATGCCCACGAACAGGGCAGAGGACACGCCGATGACCAGGGGGATGAGGAGGAGGTCAGCCGCTGGAGGGGGGATGGGGAAGGGAGATGGGGAGGAGGGAAATGGAGAGAGAGTTAAACTGTGTGATCTCCACATGAGCACAGTGATGTTGCTCCTGTAGATATCTGACATTTCAGTAAGGCTGCAAGCTTAGAGCCAGAGAGAGATAAACAGAAACGGAGAGACAGAGAGAGAGAGATCCAGAGAGAGAGAGATCCAGAAAGAGAAATCCAGAGAGAGAGATCCAGAAAGAGAGATCCAGAAAGAAAGATCCAGAAAGAGAGATCCAGAGACAGAGATCCTGAGAGAGAGATCCAGAAAGAGAAATCCAGACAGAGAGATCCTGAGAGAGAGATCCAGAAAGAGAGATCCAGAGTGAGAGACAGAGATCCAGAAACAGTGCTCACCCCGGGCGTACAGGTACACCCTGACGCTGGAGGAGCGGGCCTTGGCCCCGGTGTTGTACCAGCCTCCGTGGGGGTCCTGCCCCCAAACCTCCGCCTGGCAGCGGTACCGGCCCTGGTCCTCCGGCTCCACCGCGTGGATCCTCAGCCGGTAGCATCCCGCCGCCATGCGCTCCACGCTCGCCTCGCTGCCGTTACCGTAGGAACGCGCCAGGCCGTCGTAGCTCAGCGCGGCGAGGAGCGTTCCCGCCTCCTCCTCGTCCCCGGCTGATGATGTCACGGGCTCCTGGAGCGGCGCCCGCAGCCAGCTCACCTCCACCTGAGCGGGGCCGGTGGTTACCACGGAGACGTTGCACAGCAGCGTGACGGTGCTGCCTCGCTTCAGCAGCGGCCCGCGGGCTAGCTCCGCCCCCGCCGACACTAGCACCTCTGTGGAGCGCACACACACACACACACCAGCAGAATAGATTTACTAGTCCCATCTTCAACATATCCCCGATATTTCTAAATGGACTATGCACACGTGTGTCGATAAAAGAGTCTGCTAAATGAATAACATGTCAGATGGCTGAGTGGTTAGGGAATCGGGCTATTAATCAGAAGGTTGCCGGTTCGATTCCCGGCCGTTGAAAATTATGTTGTGTCCTTGGGCAAGGAACGTTAACCTTACTTGCCTAGGGGGAATGTCCCTGACTTACTGTAACTCGAGAGAGCGTCTGCTAAATGACTAAATGTAGATGTAACAGGCCCGTGTTAGGGTAGAGGTCGTACCTTTGGTCTTGAGGTTGACGGTCACGCCCTCTGACCTCCGTGTGACGGCGGGGCGTCCCGCCTGGCCGCCGGTGAACACGCTAACGGAGCACACGTACACCCCTGAGTCACCCGGCCGGGCGGAGAACAGGCGCAGCGCGTACCTCCCCTCGCCCTCCTGCTCCATGGAGCCCCCTCCCCCCCGGCCCTCCTCCCCCCAGCTCACCACCCCATCGGGGCCGCTGCGGGCCACCTCCACCTCCCCGGACCCCCCTGACCCCCGCTTCATCCACTGCACCAGCAGGGCTGAACGACCCCCTCCTGGCAGCCCCCCCACCTCGCAGGTCAGGGTGAGGGGAGACCCGGTCTGGAGGGTCACCTCTCCTCTGGGGCTGGAGGTCACCTCCAGAGACTTGGCTGGAGAGGAGAGGGGAGGGGTCACAGAAAAAATATTAGAGACTGAACAAAACATAAATTAAACTAGTCAGCTTTCAGCTCCAAAGGCCTAAATGTCCTTTTCTTGTGTAGAGAGACAAAACCACACGGGTTGATCTACTTCTCACGTTAAACAACACTTATGTTATTCGATCACACACAGCCACTCTTATATCCAGCAGAGACAGACTCAGAGTCACCAGACCGCTCTTCTGAGAAGTCTGCTCAGATAACACCCACTCCAAGCAGAGCAGCAGGGACCACAATCACTCTTTATCTCCTCCATGAGAACTACAGCAAGCACCAACATCTGCCACAGCGCTGTAACGATGACAACATCTCTTGCAGCAGCACTGTGCCTGGCTCTGGTAGCTGAGCCTGGTAACCACAGACCGTTCCTTGACTGAGATACAGATAGGAGTCTTGAGTCTTGAATCATGCTTGAGATAAACTAAACTTGTTCCCTAGTGACTCTGTAGAGACACCTTGCAACCAAGGAAAGGATACTGTCGCCGTAACAATGTTGACCAGAGCAGACAATCAGGGACCAGAACCTGACCCTGTGAGGTTGACCCTGTGACCTTTGGCATGACCCCACGACCCCGGAGGTGGAGACTGACCTAGGGGCAGCACTGACCTAGGGGCAGGACTGACCTAGGGGCAGGACTGACCTAAGGGCAGGACTGACCTAGGGGCAGGACTGACCTAGGGGCAGGACTGACCAAAGGGCAGGACTGACCTAGGGGCAGCACTGACCTAGGGGCAGGACTGACCTAGGGGCAGCACTGACCTAGGGGCAGCACTGACCTAGGGGCAGGACTGACCTAAGGGCAGGACTGACCTAGGGGCAGGACTGACCTAAGGGCAGGACTGACCTAGGGGCAGGACTGACCTAGGGGCAGGACTGACCTAGGGGCAGCACGGTGAGGTTCCCTATGTCCAGCGTCCTCTGTGCGATCTTCTCCCAGCGTCCCACAGGGTCCAGGATCCACTGCGCCGCCTCGCAGTAGAACGTCCCAGAATCCTCCGGGGCCACGGCCCTCATCTTCATCACGTAGGCGTGGCGGCCGGAATCCACGCCCCTCTTCTCCAGCGAGATCTCTCCGGCCTCGTAGCGCTTCCCGTAGGACAAGGCTTCCCCCGGCCTCACCACCAGCTCCTTATCCACAGCTATCACCTCCCTCACGCCGGCCCCCGGCCCCCCTGCCCCCTCCGTGTCCCCTGGCCCGCCCCGCACGCCAAACGTGACGGATACGTGGGTGTGCTGCTCCGATTGGACCCCGGCCGAGCAGGTGAGCTGTAGCTCCGCCCCCTCCGGGACGGGCTGGCCAGTCAGGGAGCGGGAGTAGCTGATCTGGAGAGTGTCTGGGATTACTGCAGGACACAGAGAGAGAGACAGGTCAGAGAGACAGACAGGTCAGAGAGAGAGACAGGTCAGAGAGTGAGACAGGTCAGAGAGAGAGACAGGTCAGAGAGAGAGACAGGTCAGAGAGAGAGACAGGTCAGAGAGACAGACAGGTCAGAGAGTGAGACAGGTCAGAGAGAGAGACAGGTCAGAGAGTGAGACAGGTCAGAGAGTGAGACAGGTCAGAGAGAGAGACAGGTCAGAGAGTGAGACAGGTCAGAGAGAGAGACAGGTCAGAGAGAGAGACAGGTCAGAGAGACAGACAGGTTAGTTCTAACACTACGTTCTCATGTCATGTCAATGTAGTTCCTATGTACCAGCAGGGTTGACATTTTCAGAGGATGTTTCCAAACCCCTAAACAGCAGCCTATCAGTATGCGGTAAACAAAACGGTGCAGCAGCATGGCACCCTGGCCAGCCAAGTCTGTAAAAACACCCTGCAGTGAGAACCAGGCGGGAGCGATGAAAGCAGGACAGTTTAACACCCAGAGCCCTCAGCGTCCAGCTCTGAGCAGGATGAAGAGGATTTACTGGGTTTGCAGCATCACCACGGCAGGAATAAACTGCTGCTGCAGCAGACAGAGTTTGACTGGCAGCAGGGTTTACGTCTGAGGACCCAACACAACACAGCAGGAGAGATGGAGAGACAGAGAGAGAGAGAGAGAGAGAGAGAGAGAGAGAGAGAGAGAGAGCTGGAGAGAGAGAGCTGGAGAGAGAGAGAGAGAGAGAGAGAGAGAGAGAGAGAGAGAGAGAGAGAGAGATGGAGAGAGAGAGCTGGAGAGAGAGAGCTGGAGAGAGAGAGCTGGAGAGAGAGAGAGAGAGAGAGAGAGAGAGAGAGAGAGAGAGAGAGAGATGGAGATGGAGATGGAGAGAGAGAGAGAGCACCCACAGTAGCAGGCTACTAATCAGGAAGTACTCTCCTACCTTTGACAGTGACGGAGGCGCTGTAGTTGCCCAGGTACTTGGCGTCGGTGCTGGGGGTGTAACACTCGTACCTTCCCTGGTCCTCCGTCCTCAAGCGCTGCACCACCAGCCTGGCCCTGTTCCCCGCGTCCCTCTCCACCTTCACCTCCCCTGCCCTCACCCGGCCCTGGAAGGGGGCGTAGGGGAAGCCCTGGTCCCGGGTGGACACCACGCCCATCTGCCTCCCGGCCGCATCCTCGCGATACAGGAACCACTCAAAGTCCTGGGTCCTGGGGCCCTCGTAGCCCGAGACGGAGCAGGGGAGGGAGAGGGGGAACCCGGCCACGCGGTACAGGGGGCCGGGGGGCAGTGAGACCTCCCGGCACACTGCTGACTGGAGCACTGGGGGAGGGAGGGAGGAAGAGGAGGGGGGTGGAGAACGAAAGTGATGGGTAGAGGGGGGGGGGGGGAGAAAAGGGGAGAGAGAAAGAGAGAAGGGAGGAGGGGGATAGAGAGAGACAGAGGGAAAGAGAGAGAGACAGTGGGAGAGAGACAGAGAGGAAGAGACATAGAAATAGAGGGATACAGAGAGAGAGAGAGAGAGAGAGAGAGAGAGAGAGAGGGGGGGGGGGGGGGGGGGGGGGGGGGGGGCATGGGAACATGTCATGTCAGTCTCTCATGTTCTGAACATACAGATCGATTCTGAGCCTGCTCTACACAGGATCCATATCCTGCTCCATCATGGATCTGCTGCCTGGCACACACGCACACACATACCCAACACACACACATACCCAACACGCACACACACACCCAACACACACACATACCCAACACGCACACACATACCCAACACACACACATACCCAACACACACACACATACCCAACACACACACACATACCCAACACACACACATACCCAACACACACACACATACCCAACACACACACACATACCCAACACACACACACATACCCAACACACACACACAGTGTGTTCAGAGCAAGGTTTTTAAGTGTGGGTGTATCATGAATAAGCTGACCACTTCCTCATAGTAATACATGGTTTAGTTATTTGAAGGCCAGAGAGACAATAGATATTTCAACATTGATAAGCATATTCAGCCTCCGGAGGTGGAAAGTGATACTTCTCTTTCCAAGATTAGGACTGAAAAATACTTTTTTATATCACGGAACAGAAGCACAAAACTTCCTTAACGTCAAGTTCCTTAAAATAAGGATGCTGACCGGTATGAACAAGACCGGTTACACAACCGACGAGACCGAACGTGTCGCCCGTGTGTGAGGTCGAGGTCTTACAACACATCTCCATCGGTTCCCAACAACCAGAAATACCTGAAATGTACGTTTGACACTCCCTGATAATAAAAATAAGCCCTTCTATTGTTGAAGACACAGAAGCGGTTATGAGGCTTAAGCGGATCAGGCCGTAATTAACATGGTGCCTAGACTGATAACTAGCCTACGGCCCATGCAACAGGGTGAGACGATACGGTCTGCGTAGCGGCCTACAATGTCATTAACAAAGCCAACAGGTTATCTATGGAGTCAATTAAATTTTCCATTTCGGAGCCAAGCCGGGCAGATTGATGTGTATGACCCCATATACATTCAACTGCTATTTAAATTAAGATCCGTCGATGTTTATTATATGCACCTGCCACAGTAAATTCCGTGGCTTTGAAAACGTACATGTCAATAAAAACCGATTCTGATGAATTTCCCCTTGTGGAATAATAAAGTTAACCTTAACTTTAGACAAGACTAAGAGAGTTATGCTTGCTCCATGTAAAAGTTCTAATTGTAAAACGATGTAAAAACGCTTCTCAACACAAGTTAAATTAGACCCATGTGCCGCAGAGCAGAACTGAGGGACGATTCCTCCGAGCCAGATACATGAAGTGAGCCGGGGCGCCAGATGGGATTAGGCGTCTCTGTACTGCCCGACGAGGTAACCAGGACACTTACCACACAGCAGACAGACAGCCGCGGCCAGCCACGAAACCTTCATCTCTACCCTCATCATCGTCGTCATTCCGGTGACCATATGGATTATCGCTTCAGATTTATCTGTCTGTTGCTGCCGTTCCGTCGCTGTACATCATTCAACGGTGGCAAGCTATGATCTGAAAAACATCCACATGGTTTTATCATGTGTGCACTTGGTATTAGCCTATAGCCTACGTATCGAATGGCAAAATAGCTCAAATGTTAAGGATCACTAATTAGCCGGTATTGCGCTGAGACTGTATGACAACAATATAGCAGGCTACGGCAGCTAGCGATGCACACACTGACGTTGTATTGTATTTGTTCATGCTCATCACATCCCCAATACAATTTTCTTGCTTACATTTTTGTGCATGAGACCCTTTCCGATTAATCGGTCCAATCCAACGTTTTGCTTTAACGAAAATACATATCTTTATTTATTATTCTCTCCGTGCACGTCACTTGGCAGACACGCTGTCCAGCGGGTTCGGGGATTCAGACGTTGGCATCACGGGTGCGGAGGGGGTCGGTAGTCGGTACACACGAAGGAGGAGTCTGGATGCGAAATTGACACACATGATCCGCCATTGGTCAAGAAACTATGCGTTGTGTTTTGAACCAATAAGGCTTGAATGCGATGCAAAGCTGGCTATGCTAACAGAATGTAGGGCAGACAGCCAGAGAGCGTGGCTCTCGCGTTTAACATTCTGTGACAGATCGGCGGATTCAGGATCTCCATAAGAAAACGCCTTTGTTTAAGCGTGAGAAAAAGTTAGATGAATGACCCAGAGTTTTAACGGACCTGGTTAACTTGTGTATGGTGCCCCACAGTCTTGGTTTAGGCGCAGGGAAGCGAGCTCGCCACCATTTGTTTAATCTTTGCATCTTTTGAGTCAGAGAGACTGCCCAACTTGACGTTTAACTCTATGCAACGCTGTGATGACTGAGTTGGCACTAGTTTAACCATTACTTTAGTGGGTGAATCTTTTTGGGGGGGAAAGAAAATACTTTCGAAAACTATTTTGTTGAAGACACTTAATTTAAAACGGGAGATTGCTTCATACAAATACATTCAAAGTTATTCGTTCACAATCCGTGAAAGAGCACCAGATTTGTTAGTGCTTTGCAACCTTGAAGAACAGACTATTGTTCTGTGGTGTAGTTCAACAGTCACGGAAAGATAATGTTGTTTAGCTAGTCCTGTCCTGTTTGCTGTGGGCGGAGCAGTGAGTTGTGTGTACAATAGCATCATTGAGAGTGCGTTAGCTGTGTGACAGTGAAGATAAGAAAACGTTGAGAGCAAAGATAAGAATCGAACTCTGCTCAAACTACCCGTTTATATATTTGGAGACATTGTGTGAGTGTGTTGGGGTCAGAGGTGGGAAGTAAGTATGTACAAATACTTTGTCACTGCACTTAAATAAAATGTTCTGTTATCAGTACTTTACTTCACTATTTATTTGTAGCGCCCCCTAGCATGTCTTCTACTTGTTTGGAGTGCGCTCCCCGAATTCTTCTTGTAGTGAGAGATCTCTCTTTAATTAATTAATGCCCTAGTATTAAGCTTTATAGATTCCTTTTTAACTTTTACTTATTACTATTTTCCCAACAAGAACATACACATTAACAGTAAATGAAATACACACTTGCAAGTTTCCAGTACATTCACGTTTAGTGTACTTTTAGCAACAACAAACACATTGACCATACATTACTTCGTATGCAAAATACACAAGTCACATTCACACACACAGGCCGGCACATACAGAACGATCCCCAACTAAAACCCGTTGCAGGCCTGATACGATGCTCGGGGGCGGTGAGACCTAAAACCAATGGCCACTTCACTCTATTGAGCCAAACAAAATAATGGTACCGTGTGTAGTGTTGTGTGTGTCTGTCTATCAGTGATACCTCCCTCCGACCGCAAGACAACGAGGTATGGCAGTTGTTCGATGAGTAGCGAGCGTTGGTGTCTACGTTCTTCCTCCAAAGTGGCCAGAGGAACCGTGAGCATCCACGTAGCTCACGGCGCTATCTGGTTTTCTAACGGTTTGAACAAAAAACTCCCGTGCAAATTGTTCCCGCGCAGGCAACAAACTTGACTTGCTGTATTCAGCCGTGTTGGCTAACAGCTAGCTAGTTAATTCACTGAGTTAGTGAATAAAACACTCAGTGCTAGCTAGCTAGCTTACACACAGTAAGTTAGACTAGCTTGAGCATATATTCTTTGCTTCTTGTCCGTAGAATTAATGTCTGTGTCTTTACTATCTCGCCGATAATAAAACAACAAACAACAATATCATACACGTTCTCTTCTCTTACACTCACACGCGGACTACTAACTCTTTCGCCATTCTCCTCTTTCGCATTCCTCCCTTTTCTCCTTCCTCCCTCTCTCTCCCTTCACTCCACTCTACCCATCAACAAACAGCAGACACGACTTCATCACTGCCAACCCTTCACAATAAAATATGTACCGTTCTAAATTGTTAAATGTACCATATTGTTTCTTACACAATAACCTCTGTTAAACATCTTTTGAGATATAACATTTTAAACATATTTAACATTATAAATCGTACAATTTCAAATAAAATAAACAAATGACAATACAATGATTGTGGAAATACCCCAAAATCCCACAGGGCTACATATTTTTATGACAACTTCTTACTTCGACATTTAAAGCCAGACTCTGTAGCCAGATCTGTAATTGGTGGCATGATCAATATACTTTGTTTTGCGCGCCTTTTTCGATTCCTGGCTGTCACGCACAATAAACGTAAGATAGTTTACGAAGCTACCATGGGGCAAGGCAGAAGGCTTTCATAAAAGTAGGAATCCTCCACTCCTCCTCTCTCTTCCTCTCCTCCTCTCTGTTCCTCTCCTCCTCCACTCCTCCTTTCTCCTCTCCTCCTCCACTCCTCCTCTCTCCTCCTCTCTCCTCTCCTCCTCCACTCCTCCTTTCTCCTCTCCTCCTCCACTCCTCCTTTCTCCTCTCCTCTTCTCTCGTCATCCTCTCTCCTCCTCCACTCCTCTCTCCTCTCCTCCTCCACTCCTCTCTCCTCTCCTCCCCACTCCTCCTCTCCTCCTCTCTCCTCCTCCACTCCTCTTTCCTCCTCCACTCCTCTCTCCTCTCCTCCTCCACTCCTCCTCTCTCCTTTCCTCCTCTCTCTTCTCCTCCTCCACTCCTCTCTCCTCTTCTCTCCTCGACTCCTCTCCTCCCCACTCCTCCTCTCTCCTCTCCTCCTCCACTCCTCTCTCCTCCTCCACTCCTCTCTCCTCCTCCACTCCTCCTCTCTCCTCCTCCACTCCTCCTCTTTCCTTTCACTGTGTATGTGAAAAAACCAAAACATTTACAATACAAAAAAAAGTTTGCATCATTCATGAGCATTTAAAGAGGACTTTACTATACAATATTGTACTCTGCTCTGCTTTACTCTGTTTTAGGCTCTCCTCCCCTCTCCTGTACTTTCACTGTGTGTGCATATTTATTAATATGATGTGAGGTCCAACCGGTAGTAGTAATGGCTACTTTTTACTCCAGTATATGTCAGAGCCCATACTTCTTTACTTCAAAGTGAAAAAGTGTAGTCAGTACTTCAAGTCTTCAGCACTTCAAGTCTTTTTAAACATGAGTGTCTGTACTTCTACTTAAGTGAAGGACGTGTGTACTTTTGCCATCTCTGGTTGGGGTATGTGTGTATTTGTGTGTAAGTATGTATTGGGTGTGTGTGTTTGTGTGTGTTATTTACAGCGGGACTCGTCCACATAGCGTGACCACTAGATGGCGCCAGTACCCACTGAAAGATGAAGCTCCTGTCACACATTATGTCGTTTTCGATGTGCCGAGGTTTGTACAAACCAGGCTTCTCTGTCTATCTTCTTTTTCTCTCTTTCCCTCTCATCCCTCCTTCCCCCGGTTTATCTATCTATAAGGCCTTTAATGTAATTAACACATATTCCTAGCTATCAAGCCTGGTCACTACATCTCTTCTGGGTAAGAAAAAAACCCTCTGCATTCTAGGCTTCTCCATTCTATATTCTCAGTTCTAGGATTCAACACTCTAAACTCTACATTCTATATTGTACACACTGCCTTCTATGTTCCACACTCTACATTCCATATTCTACTGTCTACATCTAAATGAAAGGGCAGGCTAGCAGGCTAGTTTGGTGTTGTGGGGCCTGGTTCTGACCCACTCAGTCTGTCTAGACCTGGAGACTAAACACCCTCAGAGGTCTCTAATCTGCTCCAACTGGCCCTCCTCCATGCTGGGGCTGAGGCTGGAGGCTGGGACTGAGGCTGGGGGCTGAGGCTGGGGACTGGGACTGAGGCTGGGGGCTGAGGCTGGGGGCTGGGGCTGGGGGCTGAGGCTGGGGCTGAGGCTGGGGGTGTTGTTGGCTTCTCAGTCCACTTCTCCTCTCCTCCCCAGCTCCCCTCCCCTCCTCTCCTCTCCTCCCCATCTATCCTCCCCTTTCCTCCTCTCTCCTCCCCTCCCTTCCCTTCCCCTCCTCTCCTCCCTTCCCCTCCTCTCTCCTCCCCTTCCCTCCTCTCTTCTCCTCTCTTCTCCCCTCCCCTCCCCTCCTCCCCCCTACCCTCCTCTAGTTGACTCAGATCCTAATGGAGGAGGAAAGGATGTAAACCTCAGGGGCAGAAGTCAACACATCCTGCTGTCAGCGTCAGACCAGCCAGACAGGCTGAGATCTGTGTTCCCTCGCTGCTCACTCGATCAGTGAGCCCTCCAGAGGCTCTCGTCCAACACAGAGACCAAACCAGAACTCTCTCTCCTCCCGGAGAAGAGAAGAGATGAGGAGAAGAGCAGAGGAGAGGAGGTGGAAAGGAAAGGAAAAGAGCTACGAGAGGAAGTGTGCTAGTCTGGGGTGAATTAGACACACGTGGACACTAGGCTCCCTGACTGCCCTTCAGTCTTGATCTCTACATCCCCCCCCCCCCCTCTGCCTTCAGTCTTGATCTCTATACCCCCCTCTCCCTCCCAGCATGAAAACACACATAGATATGTACAATTGTGTGATAGTTAGTACCCAGAGTGTGTCTGTGTGTGTGTGGTGCGATTATCTGGAGAACCTGACACTGTGAAGTTGAAAATGGACTGCCGTATTGTTCAGGACCCCGAGGACGTGCAAAATTGTTTGGATGAGCAGTTCTGAGATAAACAAATATAAATTAATATTCACCTTAGCAACCATGTTGAGCTGTAGTAAGCAATGGGCCGCCAATGGGCACTGCACTAGTGAACAATAATAAACAAATGACAGGAAAGTTTTCTTCTATGTGCATGTACTTGTGTTTGTAAACCATTGTGTGTGTGTGTGTGTGTGTGTCTGTGTGTGCAAAGTGAGGGAAGTATATGTATCATCTATGTGGTGATGGCGGTTGTGGGGGGTGGGGGAGGGACTGGGTTGTGGGGGGCAGGGTTGGGTTTGGGGGTGAGGAGGGGGGAGGCTGGCTTGAGGGGGAGGAGGGGGGAGGTAAGAGGGGGTAGCACAGAGACAGACGCCAGGCTGGGTTGGAACAGATCCTGGTGAAGGACTGTGGCGGGCGGAGGGGGGAGGGGGGGGGGAGACAGGCCTGGCCGTGTTTTCTGAGCGTGCTGGAGGGATGCCGGGCTGGGGGGAGAGCGAGGGGGAGGAGGGGGGGCTCATTAAGCAGGGCGAGATTGGAGTCCCAGTGGCTTGCCTGCTTCAACCACACTGAGGCTTTGATGAGGGCTGAATCCCCCAGCTCAATCAGTCCCACATGAGCCCAACTGAGAGAGAGAGGGTGGGGGGGGAGGGAGGGAGGGAGACGTGGTGGGGTAGAAGGAGGAAGTAGGGGAGGGAAGTGGGTGGGCAGGGGACAGACTACACACACACTTCAGCTACACAGAAAGAGTGAGGGAGACAGTGAGGGAGAGAGAGAGAGGGAGAGAGAGAGGGAGAGAGAGGGGGGGAGAGATAGAGACAGAGAGAGGGACAGAGAGGGAAGGAATGGAGGGAAGTTTAGAGCCTGCAGGACAAGGAAAT
>NC_090050.1:24182816-24260414 GCF_038355195.1 Osmerus mordax
CAGTCCCCTCTCTCTTTCCCTCTCGACCTGTCTCTCTTTTTCTCTTTTTCCTCTTTCTCTCCTTCCTTCTCTCCTTCCTTCTCTCCTTCCCTCTCTCCTCTCTCTCTCCTTTTCTTTCCTTCTCTCCTTCCCTCTCTCCTTCCTTCTCTCCTTCCCTCTCTCCTCTCTCTCTCCTTCCTTTCCTTCTCTCCTTCCCTCTCTCCTTCCTTCTCTCCTTCCCTCTCTCCTCTCTCCTCTCTCTCTCTTCCTTTCCTTCTCTCCTTTCTCCTTTCTCCTCTTCCCTCCTCTCCTCCTCCTCCTTTTCTGTGTCCTTCTCTCTCCTCTTTTTTATGTTCGGGTTACGGACACAGGTCCGTAACACTCAGACAGCTAGATAGAGGTTTTGTCACCTCACACATTACACCTTCCTGTGTTTGTGTGTATGTATATGTCTGCATGTGTGTGTTTGGTGTGTGTCTGTGAGTGTGTGTTTGTATGTGTCTGTGTGTTTGTGTTAATCTTGCTAGCCGCCAACAGCAATCTCCTCTGCAGAAGTCTACACACAAACACTCACACACACACAATCACTCATCTAGCAGTGCAATCTGATACTGTTGGTCTCCTGTCAAACAGAGAGATGAACTCTCTTTCTGGACCAGCCTGAAGAGATGTTTCCCCCCACCAGCCAGTAGGCTTGCACCCCCCCCTCCCCCGCCAGCCAATAAGCCCCCACAAATAAACCCATGTCCCAGACCACATCGTTATGCCTGGTCACACACACACATGTACACAACCCCTGGTCACACACACACACACGTACACATAGACAGAGAGGGGAGGGATGGATACAAACAGACAGCAAGAGAGAGAGAGAGAGAAGAGAGAGAGAGAGAGAGAGAGAGAGAGAGAGAGAGAGAGAGAGAGAGAGAGAGAGAGAGAGAGAGAGAAAGGGGGCGAGAGAGTCTGTATTGGATCGTTTTATGGATTTACTACATTTCGCTTCATTTGCAAATAATCACCCATGTTCTCTGTAGACAAACAGAGAGCTATCTAGAGTATAGCTATCCTGGGGAATACTGGAGCTCATTAAAGCTGAAGGCTTCTGTGTTTCACTGATTGTTGAAACAGATCATGTAGCTCTCTGTCCTCGCTGTAACTGTGGACATAATCCCTCCCGTTATCTTCCTGAACCATCGAACATAAATACAATCTGTGAGGCCATCCAGAAGGCCAAACAACAAAACAAAAACTCTGCAGCTTTATATCTCCTGTAACCATGCAAGACACACACACACACACAGAGATACTCACGCACACACACACACCACACAGACACACGTACACACACACACTTTGAGTCCATGTGTGTGTGTGTGTGTGTGTGATGCCCAGCTCAGGGGTTCTCAGGAGACAGACGAGGAGGCCGTCTATTCAAGCATGGAGGACGCGGTTTCCAAGGTGACCACGATGACTGGCACACATGGAAGATATCATACGTGTAGAGGAGCTGACCAGATACCAAATAAAGAAAACCTCAATCTAGCCCCCAACCCTCCCCGATTCAACCCCACCCTGCCTACCAACCCCCCCACCCACCACACCACCTTTCACCCCACATCCCCAACCCCCACCCTTTCGCCCCTTGTCAATCCTAACTAAACCCCACCCCACCACCTACCAACAGCCCCTGCACACCCACACCCATACACCCCACCCACCCACATACACACACCCCACCCACACACACATACATACACACACCCACCCCCACCCACCCACACACCCCCACACCCCACCCACACCCCACACACACCGCACATGCATTGGCAGGGGTCCCATCAGGGAGAAATGTGCCCCCCACCCAGACCTCAGAGGCGAGGGGGGGGGGCTGGGGAGATTACCCACAAGTCCCTGGTGCAGGGCAGCTTGTGTCGCTACCCACAATGCCCTGGGGGCTGG
This sequence comes from Osmerus mordax, assembly GCF_038355195.1. Lineage (NCBI taxonomy): Eukaryota > Metazoa > Chordata > Actinopteri > Osmeriformes > Osmeridae > Osmerus > Osmerus mordax. Next base: position 24,184,755 of record NC_090050.1, read on the forward strand.
ACCCTCTTGGTCACAATGGTCGTGACGGGTTAGGAAGGCTCCATTTGGTCTACGACTTCATAAAAAGTTTTTTTTTTTGTGTTGCCAGGTAACTCTAGCTTTTTGGAAAATTCTAGAAACAGCCTCTTGTAACTCTGAGGTCTGGCCCTGTTTTGTGTGTGCGTGTGTGTGTGTGTATGTGTGTGAGGTTTGGTGTGAGTGTAATGGAGGGAGAGATTCTGCACCAAACGCACACACCACACACACACACACACACACATCACACATATACACACTACACGCACAGATGAACAGAAAATCTCTTCATCATCTCTCTATCAGGAGAGAAATCGTGAGTCTGTCTTTCACCTTCATAATGTCACATACCATGTTATACTCTCTCTCTCTCTCTTTCTTTATGTCTCGTTACACTTTGATAACAAGCTCAAAGAGAATATTGTATAATATTGTTTTGGGTCTTCTCTCTCCCTCTCACTTTTTTTTAATGCTCTCTCTTTTCTCCCTCTCTTTCTCTCTTTCTCTCCCTCTATCCCTCTTTTCTACACTTCTCTCCCTCTCTCTCCCTGTCTCCATCTCTCCTCTCTCTCCTCCATCTCTCCCTCTCTCTCCCTCCATTTCTCTCTCTCTTCATCTCTCTCTCTCATTTTCCGTTGACATCTCTCTGATTTTTTGACCACACAGACTGGAAAAATAACACCAAGTCACGCTGCAAGTCCTCTCCCCCTCTCCCCCTCTCCCCCTTTCCCCTCTCTCCCCCTGCCCCTCTCCCCCTCTCCCCCTTTCCCCCTCTCTCCCCCTGCCCCTCTCTCCCCCTCCCCATGATCCTCCTCCATGTCCTCTCCCCCTGCATCCCTTGCTCCCCTTATTAGTCCAGGGTTAGTACAGGGTTAGGGTTAGTCCGGGGTTAGTCCAGGGATAGGATTTGGGTTAATGCAGGGTTAGTACAGAACCTTCTGTTCAGGACCTCATTTTCTTAACATTATGTTTGGAACCTCATGTTTGGAACCTCATGGCTGGAACCTCATGGCTGGAACCTCATGTTTGGAACCTCGTGTTTGGAATCTCATGGCTGGAACCTCATGTTTGGAACCTCATGTTTGGAACCTCATGGCTGGAACCTCATGTTTGGAACCTCATGATTCCAACCTCATGGCTGGAACCTCATTTTCAGAACCTCATGTTTGGAACCTCATGCTGGAACCTCATGTTTGGAACTCATGATTCCAACCTCATGGCTGGAACCTCATGTTTGGAACCTCGTGTTTGGAATCTCATGGCTGGAACCTCATGTTTGGAACCTCATGTTTGGAACCTCATGGCTGGAACCTCATGTTTGGAACCTCATGATTCCAACCTCATGGCTGGAACCTCATTTTCAGAACCTCATGTTTGGAACCTCATGTTTGGAACCTCATGGCTGGAACCCAGAAGCAAAATTAGACCAGGGCCTGAGGGCATCTTACGAAGAGCCTGTTAGGCCCTTAACACAATCTCTAATTATAGATTCCTCTTCACACTAAACCTCTGACGCGCGTTTGAACAGCACTGTAAATGGGAACACGCCAAAGATTACAATTTTAACCCCAAAAAAAGAGAAGAAATTGGCATATAAAGTGAGGAAAGTAACCCTTCTTCCTCCTCTGTCATTTCACTCTTCCGACAAACGCGCCACATTAATGATCTCTGAGCCAAACAGGAAGCACTTCAATAACAAGCGCCCAATAAGAAGCCACTTCAGTAACAAGCGCCCAATAAGAAGCCATGTGTCTAATGAGAGGAGAGTGGCACACCGCACTCTCCATGGAAACATATAGACAGCTATACATCACACCAAGACACCCCGGAGATAGATATATGTGTTTGTACAGATATAGGATGCCTGATGGATGGATGTTTTTGGATAGATAGAGCATGTCTGATGAATGTGTTTTTGTGCAGGTATAGGTCATGTGTGACAGAAGCATGTGTGTGCAGGTATAGGATGTGTGGTGTATGTCTGTGTTTCTACATCTGTGAGTCTCAGCTTGGCTGTAGCACTGGATTACTGGGTGCTTTATTGTGTGTGAGTATGTCTCCATAACATCATTCAGGCCTGTGTGTGTATGTAGGACTATGTGCATCATACAAGCCTTTGTTTTTTTGTACGACTGTGTGTGTGTGTGTGTGACATACAGGCCAGTTTGTGTAGAGAGCGTGGATTCACCCGACCTTGCTCTGGCTGGAACACACAGAGCTGAAGGTCAACTGGAGCACCAGCTAAATATAGCTGTGTTCATGTGAGGCCCAGTCTCAGCACAGCTCAGCCCAGACCAGGCCTGTAATTGCGGAGAAAATAAGGGCTGAAATTATATGTTTATTTTTGACAACAATTTTAATCTTCTTCTGTCGTTTGGAGACAGAGGTGTCCTCAGAGTCTCTGAGCGTGGATGCGTTAAATCCAACTGATCTCAAAAGATTTGGGTTGGATTTTGATTTATCTCAGGTTTAGGATGGACTTGGCAATGTGCAGAACATGATCTGAGTTACAGTTGAAATGATACTGTGTTGGATTGAAACGACTTGTTTGTTTGAGCAACAAATCAGCTTTCTACTCAAGAGTTGGTTTTCTCAGGCATTGTTGTTGTCGTCACATACAGTACATTTTAAGTTTATTTTCAGATAATGAAGATATTCTGTGGTTGGATATAACTAAGGATACAGTACACACACACTAAAATAAAATTAAGACTATCTGAAAATACAGTAAATTCATAAATCCAACCAGAGAATCGATGTTTTCTGAAGGACATAATAATTTTATGTTCATGTCGTTTTATCCTGCACCTGTTTTTGTTTTCAGCTCTTGCAAATGTATTTAAATGGTTAGATAAGTAAATACGGTATAGATTGTTCTCATCATGGAAATTCATAATTTAAATTGTGTTTTCTTAATCTATCTAGCCTAATAAAAAAAAAGTTATTCAATCCTTCTAAATTTGATGCAAAATTAATGTATAAATATATCTCCAGTTTCTGGAACCTTTCAAAGTGTTCAGTGGATAATCTTTATTAGAAATGACATAACAATAAAATGAATTACATTATATGAAATGAAAATTGTTGTCAATGAAAATGTGAAATTCAGATCATTTTAATAAACGAGAGCTGTGTTTTGTGTCATAACATGTGAGCAAGAACTCGCATCGTGAATGAAATGCGTAAAATCCATCTGTTCAATGTTTAGGCACGTGTTGAGTAGGCTACAACGTTTTCTGTCCTTCTATCATTAAGTCTGTATTTTATAATCTCCCAATGAACTAACATAGGAAACATCCTGCTGTTTTTAACCCTCAACAATTCGTTTACGGTCGTGGTCGAAATCCATTTTATTTGATGTGATAATCTTTTATTTTTTATGGCTTGGCTGGATCTTTATTGTTTGTCTCTAGTTCAATCTTTTTAACAATCAACTAATGTCTACAAAAGCAGTAAACTGCTTTTTAGAGTATTGAAAACAGAGTTAGGGTTTAAAGCCGAACAATAAAATCTCAAATGAAAACCACAGACTAGTCAGTTTAATTCTTGATTCATTTGTGGCCTACGCGTCGTCTGTCTGGATATGGGGAGGAAAATGACGGCAGTAGATATGATGATAAAATTAAATCACCATCATTATCACCATCAACGCGCATTATCATTACAATAGAATCTGTTGTGGTTTAAAAAGGTATAAAAAGGGCTCTCAAATTAACAGCGGAGAGTGAAACGTTAAGCAGTAGTCGTAGCAGGCCTGTTAGTGATCCCAAAGGGAAATTGCGGACGCATTACAAACAGTGGTCTGAACGAGTGCGCGAGATCCACAAAACGTTGTTTTTGTCGACGTTGTCAGAAGCTGTGTATCGGGGAAGAACGGCCTATACCTGCAGTCTCACTGTCTATCATTTCAGATTACCATCGAGGTGAACGGAGATGTACGGATGTTAATTCAGAGGTGGTGTCCTTCTCTCCTCCAATGTCCTCCCTCCCTCTCTCCCCCCCCCCCTCTCTCTCTCACTCTCTCTCTCTCTCCCCCCCTCTCTCTCCCTCTCCCCCCCTCTCTCTCTCTCTCTCCCCCCTCTCTCTCTCTCTCTCCCTCTCCCCTCCTCTCTCCTCTCTCTCTCCCCCCTCTCTCTCTCTCTCTCTCTCTCTCTCTTTATTGCATCGGATCTTCAAAGACTCGTACCCTGTAATTAAGGGGCGGGCTCTGAGTCTCTCCTAAGACGTCTCGTGCTCCTACCGATTTTCTTCAAAACTGTCCTGGGACCGAGCGCAACGACTCTCCGACTTCCCTCTCTGCTCTTGGGATATTGTTTCTCAGGGATGGCCGCATCTATTCTGGAGGTATGTTCATGTTTCGGAAACGATTTATTAGTTCTTGTCCATCGCTAGTGGACTAGACTGACTGTTGTGAACGTGCTGCTTTAATGGACAGGTAATTTAAGGAAATTCTCCTATGGGCGGAATTGACAACGGACTTTGTATCTGATCAAGTACAGCATAGTTGTTCTCATAGAATCCAGTCATGCGCTATGTGCATATTACTGATCTGAAAAAGGCTACTGCAACAAGTTGTCAGATAACGACCCGCACCAACAAGGATGACTTTCTGGATGTTGTTAGTTTGACAGATTACTTAACCGCAATGTAACATTGCGCTTTTCCACATGAGTTTGGGCTCTTTATCTGCACGGTCCTCGGTAACCGAACCTGATTAACCTGATCAAACTATTGATAAAACGCGGAGGGTCACAACTCGCACTATAGCACAGTATGCGTTTCAGACATGGTGAACTTTTAATTCTGACAGTGTCTCCTTACAAAGCCGGAAAGGCAACGACATTTTAAATTCTGAACAAATCCAGTCAACATCAAACCCAGAACCCTAATTGTTTCCAATTAGAAGATTCAGATCGTAAAGATATGCTGATTCCGCCGCTTGAGTAGAAGCTCGAGGCTATATGCTTCGTCTGATCATCCGGCCTGGAGGCGGGAGAGGGTTGAAGCCGTTCCACACAGGCGCATTACAGCGGCTTTATTGCCCTCAGATTGAGCGCAATTAACCTGGAAACGGGAGCTAAAGAAACCGGATACGCCCAAGTTAAACCGCAAGGGGGGCGGGGAGTGGTGGTGGTCGCGGGGGGGAAAGACTCAGCCCCCGCGCGCCTCCGGGTGCCGGTGATTAGGTCGAGTGATCTGTAACCTGTAAGAGATGGCCAACGCCGATATTAGACTTTATTTAAAAATTAACCACATATCATCAAACATGTTCATGCTGATGTCTTAGTATTTTCACTGGAAGTGGAATTACCAGATGATGGCCAAACATTCCTACTGGATTATGCTGTAATCTCTGTGGGTTTATGAAGACATTATCAGATTGACTCTGAAAAGGGACACATTAATATGCAGTTTTCCATGGTGGTGATCTGCTGCTGCCAGAGGACCGGTGACTTGGGTTTGATCTCCACACATCCAGCCCCCACCCCGGAGCTGTGGGCAGGAGGGCCCAGAGAGAGGGCAGTGAAGGGGCCGGGAGCTGTGGGCAGGAGGGCCCAGAGAGAGGGCAGTGAAGGGGCCGGGAGCTGTGGGCAGGAGGGCCCAGAGAGAGGGCAGTGAAGGGGCAGGGAGCTGTGGGCAGGAGGGCCCAGAGAGAGGGCAGTGAAGAGGCAGGGAGCTGTGGGCAGGAGGGCCCAGAGAGAGGGCAGTGAAGAGGCAGGGAGCTGTGGGCAGGAGGGCCCAGAGAGAGGGCAGTGAAGGGGCTGGGAGCTGTGGGCAGGAGGACCCAGAGAGAGGGCAGTGAAGGGGCTGGGAGCTGTGGGCAGGAGGGCCCAGAGAGAGGGCAGTGAAGAGGCCGGGAGCTGTGGGCAGGAGGGCCCAGAGAGAGGGCAGTTAAGGGGCTGGGAGCTGTGGGCAGGAGGGCCCAGAGAGAGGGCAGTGAAGAGGCCGGGAGCTGTGGGCAGGAGGGCCCAGAGAGAGGGCAGTGAAGGGGCTGGGAGCTGTGGGCAGGAGGGCCCAGAGAGAGGGCAGTGAAGGGGCTGGGAGCTGTGGGCAGGAGGGCCCAGAGAGAGGGCAGTGAAGGGGCAGGGAGCTGTGGGCAGGAGGGCCCAGAGAGAGGGCAGTGAAGGGGCCCAAAACCAGAGTCTTAGTTTCAGCTAGGTCCAACCACAGACGTAAATCATAGCACTGGAATATTTTAATATCTGAAGCAGGGCGAATTTTAAATAGTTGAGTTTTTTTGTTTCAGATGTCTGAACCTCAGGAGCCTCGTGTAGTTACAGTCCAGGAGGTAGAATGTGAAGACACGTCCTCTAGTGTAGGGTGCTGGCCTCTAGTACTGGCCTCTAGTACTGGCCTCTGGTACTGGCCTCTAGTACTGGCCTCTGGTACTGGCCTCTGGTACTGGCCTCTGGTACTGGCCTCTGGTACTGGCCTCTAGTACTGGCCTCTGGTACTGGCCTCTGGTACTGGCCTCTAGTACTGGCCTCTAGTACTGGCCTCTGGTACTGGCCTCTGGTACTGGCCTCTGGTACTGGCCTCTAGTACTGGCCTCTGGTACTGGCCTCTAGTACTGGCCTCTAGTACTGGCCTCTGGTACTGGCCTCTGGTACTGGCCTCTGGTACTGGCCTCTAGTACTGGCCTCTGGTACTGGCCTCTAGTACTGGCCTCTGGTACTGGCCTCTGGTACTGGCCTCTAGTACTGGCCTCTGGTACTGGCCTCTGGTACTGGCCTCTGGTACTGGCCTCTAGTACTGGCCTCTAATGTAGGGTAGTACTTGCCTCTAGTACTGGCCTCTAATGTAAGACAGTACTGGCCTCTAGTGCAGGGTTAGACTAACCTGTAGTGTGGGGCAGTACTGTCTGTGTTGGTTGAGGTAGGTATTGTCCGAATAATGTTAGGTGTAGGTAGGCGTAGGTGTTGGTAGGGTTAGGTGGTGTTACAGTCGGGTATTAGGTGGTGGTACGGTAGGGTTAGGTGGTGGTAGAGAGAGGTGGTGGTAGAGAGAGGTGGTGGTATGGTTAGGTGGTGGTATGGTTAGGTGGTGGTATGGTAAGGTGGTGGTAGGGTTAGGTGGTGGTATGGTTAGGTGGTGGTATGGTAAGGTGGTGGTGGGGTGAGGTGGTGGTGGGGGGAGGTGGTGGTGGGGTGAGGTTTTGGCAGGCCAGAGGTAACTCAGTCAGTCCTGCTTTGACTATAACATCTTGAACTAACAGTGTCCTGAGGTCTCCTCCCATCTCCCTGCCTGTCTGTCTGAGGGGCAGGTTGACTGCCTGTCTGTCTGAGGGGCAGGTTGACTGCCTGTCTGTCTGATGGGCAGGTTGACTGCCTGTCTGTCTGAGGGGCAGGTTGACTGCCTGTCTGTCTGATGGGCAGGTTGACTGCCTGTCTGTCTGATGGGCAGGTTGACTGCCTGTCTGTCTGAGGGGCAGGTTGACTGCCTGTCTGTCTGATGGGCAGGTTGACTGCCTGTCTGTCTGAGGGGTAGGTTGACTGCCTGTCTGTCTGATGGGCAGGTTGACTGCCTGTCTGTCTGATGGGCAGGTTGACTGCCTGTCTGTCTGAGGGGCAGGTTGACTGACTACACTGGTGTATGTAGGATGAGAGACAGGACAATGGAGAGACAATTATGGAGAGAGACAATGCTCGATTGTTCCAGGCGATATAATCCAAACGACCTCAGATGCCATGGAGACCACCAAACATGCCTGGCAAGATTTCTCTCACAACTGACGCGAAAGATTATCTTCAGATAATGTATATCCTCTGTATCGTATTCCAAGTAATCACAAATAGAGAGGTTTGAAGGAATCTGAATACGTATAGCAGTTAATCAGCCAAAGCGGTGGCAGAAATGTACAGTTCAACAAGAATGCCAACAAAACCAAACACTGGAAAGATTTCCTCTGCTGGTAGAACGTTTCCATGCGTAAACAGCAGAGGTTAAGTTCTTGTCATGCAGAAGGGGAGGCAGAAGAGGGGAGGTCATAGGGCGGTGTGAGTGTTGACACAAACACAAGCTCCTCCTCTTTAATTTCTACTGTCCTCTCTCCTGTCCTCTCCTGCTCTCCTGTCCTCTCTCCTGTCCTCTCTCCTGTCCTCTCTCCTGTCCTCTCCTGCTCTCCTGTCCTCTCTCCTGTCCTCTCCTGCTCTCCTGTCCTCTCTCCTGTCCTCTCCTGCTCTCCTGTCCTCTCTCCTGTCCTCTCCTGCTCTCCTGTCCTCTCTCTCCTGTCCTCTCCTGCTCTCCTGTCCTCTCTCCTGTCCTCTCCTGCTCTCCTGTCCTCTCTCCTGTCCTCTCCTGCTCTCCTGTCCTCTCCTGCTCTCCTGTCCTCTCTCCTGTCCTCTCCTGCTCTCCTGTCCTCTCCTGCTCTCCTGTCCTCTCCTGCTCTCCTGTCCCCTTTCCTGTCCTCTCCTGCTCTCCTGTCCTCTCTCCTGTCCTCTCCTGCTCTCCTGTCCTTTCCTGCTCTCCTGTCCTCTCTCCTGTCCTCTCCTGCTCTCCTGTCCTCTCTCCTGTCCTCTCCTGCTCTCCTGTCCTCTCTCCTGTCCTCTCTCCTGTCCTCTCCTGCTCTCCTGTCCTCTCCTGCTCTCCCGTCTCTCCTTCTCTCCTCCTGGTCTCGGTGGGGACATGAACATAACTCTGAAATGCTTTGTTTGTGGTATTGGTCGTCTTAGTAGAGACTTATGGCCTAGTCGCCATGGAGACTAGATGTATGAACCTGTTGTCTTGCTCTCCTCTCCCCTCCTCGCTCCTCTCTTCACCTGCTATCCCTTCCTCACACCTCTCCTCCTTCTCTCCTCTCATCATCTCTCCTCTCCCCTCCTCGCTCCTCTCTTCACCTGCTATCCCCTCCTCACACCTCTCCTCCTTCTCTCCTCTCATCATCTCTCCTCTCCACCTTCCTGTCTGTTACATGTCACAAAGGTAATGAAGCTGTTAAGTATTAACCAGTCCCCCCTCCCCCCTCTCTGTGGTGCCCCCCCTCCCCCCCCTCCCAGGAAGAAGCACGCTACGGCTCCAGCCCCCTGGCCATGCTCACCGCCACCTGCAACAAGTTCGGCAGCAACGGCAGCCCGGTAAGAGACTCCGCCACTCCCGGTAAGCCGGTCAGCTCAGCCCCCGGTAAGAAGCCCTACGCCATGACCTCCGACCTCCAGGCCCCTAAGAGTGGGAGGGGCGGCGACGGTCTCACAGACTCCTCCTACACGGCCTCCTTCGGGGGTGGCGGTGGCCTCCTCACCCCCCTCCGGGAGCCCCCCTCTCTCGGCCGGAGGCTACGCCCCAGAGTACAACCCCTTCTCCCACTCCTTCCAGACCGGGGGCTCCCAGGACCCCTCCCTGCTGGTCTCCAAGCCTCACACCACAGCCGACTGCCTGACCAGCGTGTACACCTCCCTGGACATGACACACCCTTACGGCTCTTGGTACAAGGCCGGCATCCACCCAGGCATCACGGCCGCCCCCGCCAACCCCACCTCATCCTGGTGGGACGTCCACCCCAACTCCAACTGGCTGAGCCCCGGCCAGGCCCAGTCGGATGGCCTCCAGGCCTCCCTCCAGCCCGTGGCTCCCCAGGGCTCCCTCAGCCCCCAGCTGCCGAGCTACACCTCTGACTTCACACCCCTGAACCCGGCCACCTACCCCTCGGTGGGGCTGGGCTCCTCCTCACACCTGCTCCAGCCCTCCCAGCACATGCTGCAACAGGACATCTACAAGCCCAAGCCGGGGGCTGGCGGGGGGGGGCCTCCTGGAGGGGTCGATGGGGCTGAAGCCCGGCCGGGGGGGCGGGGGCTACGGGGGAGGGGGGGCTCCCACCAGATCCTCCTGCGACTGCCCCAACTGCCAGGAGCTGGAACGGATGGGGGCGTCGGCCGCCTCGCTGCGGAAGAAGCCGGTCCACAGCTGTCACATCCCGGGCTGCGGGAAGGTGTACGGCAAGGCCTCGCACCTGAAGGCTCACCTGCGCTGGCACACGGGCGAGAGGCCCTTCGTCTGCAACTGGCTGTTCTGCGGGAAGCGCTTCACCCGCTCCGACGAGCTGGAGAGGCACGTGCGCACGCACACGCGCGAGAAGAAGTTCACCTGCCTGCTGTGCAACAAGCGCTTCACTCGCAGCGACCACCTCAGTAAGCACCAGAAGACCCACGCGGACGCCCCACTGCAGGGGAAGATGGGATTGGTGGGAGGGGAGGGAGAGGCGGACCCTCGAGGGGAGGAGCCTACTGACGGCTCCTCAGCTGGACCAACCGGCGCTGTCCCTGACGCCTCCACCAATGGGGAGGAGGGAGGGAAGACTAGCTCAGCCAATGGGGTGGAGAGCAGCAGTGGCCTGCTGGAGATCTAGGCTGTTGATTGGTTTGTTTTCGGCCAGTTTTTTTTGCTGGAATGCGACATTCCGGGTAAAATAAATAGTAAACAAACAAACAGTTACGAGGGCTTGTTTACTAAGGATAGATTTTCATTTGTTTGCAATCAGTGCCAGGATATCATGTTGGTTATGAAGTATACAGTCTGTGGACCACGCTCGTGCTACCACACGCAAGCACACACACACACACACATTATTTTTCTTATTTTTCTGTGAGACAAACCACTAGTGAAACTGAATCTGCAGAGGGAAGCAGCAGGATGAGTTGGGACTGGTGCTACGTACTGCAGAATCATTCATACACAATGTCTGTTATTGTTATAACAACGTTATTATTTGGTAGCAAAATGGGTCCTTTTGATACTGCATGAGTTTGGTTGCCAAAAGTGGATATGAAGATGCTGTGGTTTTACTGTCTCAACGTGGTCTGTGTGGTTTCTCTAGTGTCTTGTATTTAATTTCATATTACAAATAATCTAATTTATGTCTTAAATTATAAGCATTAAATATGTCATTTGTCATGCAGACAATGTTATGCTGAATTAATGGCAAGATTAAGTCTGAAATGACCATGGAAGTTAGTAAATTAAGACGTTTTTTCATTAATTTATTATTAAGTCGGTGCTATAGTGTTTGAAGATTTATTTATAGATCTTAAAGTAACTTTTACCAGAAATAACTTTTATTATTAAACATTTTTTATTTCTTTTATTTTATTTTTCTGTTGTCATACTTCTCACACCACAGTGGAAACCATTTCTGGTATCCCATCTTGAGTGTACATATTTTGCTTCGCCAGAGAAAATTTCTTCAGGTGTATTATTTTTCTACTTCTGTATTTGTTTAGTCTTTTAAGTTTGTTATTTTGAAATATATCAAATGCCTTAATAATACTATGACCGAGCAAGCTTTGAAAGTCCTGTATGATTTGGTGCCACGTTAAATTTTGAAGATCAAGATGGCTGCCACTTTGGGAAATTGTCTTTTCAAAATTGTGTAAAAGCATGAGTTTGAGACTGGCGTGTGTGTATCATGGGGTGGAATCATGCCATGGAGGGGCAGTTGGTGCTTGAGAAAAAAATATTAAATTTACTTGCAATTGCACATTGGTGTTTGTTTTTTCCTTCTTCAAAAAATCCCACTACACTTTAAGACAAAATAATCAATTTAAATACTGATCTGTCTCTCTCTCTCCTTAACTCTCCTTTAATCCCTCCTCGCATTTTCACCTCTCTCTCTCTCTCTCTCTCTCTCTCTCTCTCTCTGGTCCCCCCCTTCCTCCTCGCATTTTCACCTCTCTCTCTCTCTCTCTCTCTCTCTCTCTCTCTCTGGTCCCCCCCTTCCTCTCTTTCTACTCCTCTCTCCACCCTCCTACCTCAACTCTCTTCCTAGCTCCCTCTCCTTCCTCTCTCCCCACTACCCCCTCTCTACCCCTCATCCCCCACCCACCCCTTCCTCTCTCCCCACTACCCCCTCTCTCTCTACCCCTCATCCCCCACCCACCCCTTCCTCTCTCCCCCTCTCTTTGTGTGTCCTGTCCACCTCCCTCACTCCTAAACAACCGACCGAATACCTTCATTATCTTCTGCGGCCCAAACAAAGCCTTCTTCTGCAGAGCTCCTGGCCCGACACAATGACCCTCTTTCACAAACCACTGTAGTTACACTCCGCACAATTACCTCAGTCTCCTGCCCCACAGGGGCAATTACTGCCAGTGATGCTCTAAGTGATGAGAGCAGGTGGTGGTGGGGGGGGGGGTAAGTGATTGAGTTGTTTATTGAGGGAGGTGGTTGAACCAAGGATCCTAATTAAACAGAGCAGGAGACGAAAGGCCCTGCGAATACAGAGCGGAGGGTCAGGGGTCAGGCTTCTCATCCAGCAGGTCAGATCATCTGCTCTACAGAGCTGATGGGAACGGCTGCTCTGCTGTACAGTCAGTCCTGCTCCTGGACAGTTAGGCTAATGGAGCTATGCTCTCCAACCCCAGTTGTAGCTAACCTGGGATCAACCGGTTATAACCTGTTCACTTAGCAGACACTATACTGTAATCCAAAGCGAGGTAAGGAGGGCTCTTTTCCTGTTACTAGGCTACACTTGAACAATCATTTCAGGGCCCTCATAGGGTAAAAGTGAATGAAATCTGATTTTGGACTTTGTTTTGTTATCAATCATTATTTTGCGACGGATAAGACGTTGCATACAAGTTTAGCGTTACAAGTTACGTTTCAGCATCCACACAATTGACTTACACAAACACAAATTCAGTTGTTGTTTTCATTGACGTGTTATTTTTGTCTTTCAGGTCGCACTATAGCTAAGACGAAATGTTGCTAGTAGGTAGTAGGCTTCTAGTTCTACTACCCTGGTTCGTTTTGTTGAAACAAGTAGCCTATACGAAGTTAGCAAACTATTACTGTAATAAAAATGTAGATGATCATCGTTACTTGTTAGCAAACTAACCTGAACTAAAATGGTCTACATTACGTTAACTAATATCTTATTCAAACTAGAGGAATCGCAAATAGGCTACCTAGTTTATTGTCATGCTTTGGTCTGGATACGTGCACAGACAGGACGCCACGACTGACTAGCTGGCTGGCTGACTTACTGGCTGTTTGAATGACTTACGGTCAGACTGGCTACCTGACTAATTTACTGGTTAGCAGACTGATTGACTGGCTGGTTAACTGACTGGCTGACTGACTCTGCCTTATCCTCCATATTCTGTCCCCCATGCTGTCTGTTTCCAATTGAGTCTGTCTAATGAGCTGTGGTTGAGGTGAGTTTGTGTCATATGTCTGGGCGTCCCTGTCATCAGGGCCTGACATGTTTATGGTGGTCTGAGGAGGGCGCTCGGTCCAGTCCACAACATGAAAGTCCTGGGGAGTGGGGGGTTTGGGGTGTGGCTGGCAGGCGTGTGGGCCTGGGGGTGTTGTGTGTGTGTGTGTGTGTGTGTGTGTGTGTGTGTGTGTGGGGGGGGGGGGGGGGGGGGGGGGTGGCTTCCAGCATGTTCCGCTGTCGTTCCCTCCACAGTAGTGGTGGTGCTGGTAACCTTACGCTATTTATACTTTTTATTTTGTAGGCCAGGAAGAATTAAGAGTTTCTTCAAGTGAAGCCATAAAAAGATAAATATATTCTGTGACAGAAAAAAAAAACTCTGGTCAAAACTGTTCCATATGTTTCCACACCCTGCCCCCCCCCCCCAAACCCCAGCACAGGACTACAGTAGGAGGATGTTAGTTTATGTACCATCACATTTATACTCGTTGGCAAACATTTATTCAGAGTCCTAAACTGAGTGGCAAAGTATGCCACAACAGTCTGTTAAACCTTCAACTGTTCTTCGACTATCTGATTTATAAACCTTCATGGAGTAATTAACTGTCCCTCTCTGCTGTCTTCCTAGAATCGTCAACAATGGCGTCAGAAATCAGTGTTTTTATGCTAATGCTCCTGTCCTTCCTGCTCTAATCTGCTACTGGGTGAGAACTGAAGGAAACAATGCTGGGCAGAGACAAACCCAGGATGCTCTGAGCTACCCCACCCTGGGGGAGGAGGGGGGGACGGGGGAGGACAAAGACACAGGTGTCTGCAGGTGTGCCTGGCCCGTAGCCCGAGGGAGGGAGAGAGGGGAGAGCGGGGAGAGAGGGGAGAGCGGGGAGAGGAGGATAATGTATGCATGTCCAGGGGCTCTGTCCCCAAAGTGGTTAAAAACAAGATAAGGACTAAGAGAGGGGTGTGTGTGTGTGTGTGGGGGGGGGGGGCAGTGACATGACCAGGGGTCAGGGGGTCAGGTTTAATGAAGAGTATTTGGAAGAGGAATCGAGGTGTGTTTGGTTTGAGGGACACATCCGTTGGTTTCGTCAAAGTCAAGTATTTGCCAGTATTTTCAAATAGTAATTGAGCCCGGTGTGGTGTGTTGATGTGGGTGTAGTTAAACTCCACCCTCAAGAAGCAGCTCCACCAGGCGCACCACTAAACGAAGCCATTTTGTTTATAGGGAATGTGGGAGGACTGTGGGAGAATCTGTGCTCCTTTAAAAACATAATATGCTTCCCATTTAATGGTCTCCGGATGACAAATTGCTTCCAGGGTAAAACAAAGTTAAGAAAATTACACGTGTGACACTTTAAAAAAGACATAATTGGGTCCCGGACGTTCATATTTTATAATTAAATTACACACTAACGCATACAGGAGTCAAACACTTATGTGCGTGCACTCTCCTCCTAATGCGAAAATGAAGCTGAATGAATGCTTAGTGCCAGTTATACTGGATCCCCCTCTCTCTCTATAGGGGAGGAAAAGATCATCGTCCAGGAAAGATGTTGGCTGCAGGGCATCTCAGATGTGGAAGAGCAGAGCAGAGAGACAGAACGAGCATTGGGGTTTGGTTGAGTTTCATATCAACCTCGTTGGAAAGTCTTGTTCATTGACAAGGAGAAACGCAGATACTCACAGACTCCAGTATAGGCAAATACTTTTTGGAGATGGTTGGAAAAACACTTAAAGAATTGGTGCCCATTACCGCCTAATGCCCTTACAAATACACAGAGAACTCATAAATGGTTCTTTCCTTTTGAAAACGCTTACTATGGATGATGGTATTCTGACTGACGAGCAGACCAAACCATCCTCTGCTTTTTTCATCTCAGGCCACTAAATACTTCCTTGGAACAGTTACTAGGAAGGGATTTGAGGGAGCTGGGAGAGGGGGGCAGGGGCAGGGGGGCTGGGGAGGCAGGAGAGGGGGGCAGAGGCAGAAGAAGAGGCAGAGGCAGGGGGGCTGGGGAGGCAGGAGAGGGGGGCAGGAGAGAGGGGCAGGGGGGCTGGGGAGGCAGGAGAGGGGGGCAGAGGCAGAGGCAGGGGGGCTGGGGAGGCAGGGGGGCTGGGGAGGCAGGAGAGGGGGGCAGGAGAGAGGGGCAGGAGAGAGGGGCAGGGGGGCTGGGGAGGCAGGAGAGGGGGGCAGAGGCAGGGGGGCTGGGGAGGCAGGAGAGGGGGGCAGAGGCAGGGGGGCTGGGGAGGCAGGAGAGAGGGGCAGGAGAGAGGGGCAGGGGGGCTGGGGAGGCAGGAGAGGGGGGCAGGAGAGAGGGGCAGGGTGTGACAGGGAAACAGTGCATCCTGGTCCACTAAGTAGGAGAACAGAATGACTGTAATCTCATATCAACAGCTCAACCTAACAAGAGATGGAAAGAGAAAGACTGCAGGTTTGGAAGGCACAAGAGAGAGAGAGCGGGAGGGAGAGAGAGAGAGCGGGAGAGAGAAAGAGTGGGAGGGAGAGAGAGAGAGAGAGAGAGAGAGAGAGAGAGAGAATGAGAGAAGGGAGAATAAGAGAGAGAAAGGGAGAGAGAGAGAGAGAGAGGGGGGAGAGAGAGAGAGAGAGAGAGAGAGAGAGAGAGAGAGAGAGAGAGAGAGAGAGAGAGAGAGATGTGGGTTGGCAGCAGAGCGGGTGCTGGCAGGGTGCTGGTGGTTCAGGCGTCCAGTGAGAGGCGCCAGTGTGTCCGGTGGGGGCCCTGACCATGAGCTGCCTCACCCCCCTGGAGCCATGGCCACAACCCCCCACACACACACACTCCACACACCACATACACACTACACACACACACTCCACTCATACACACACACACATATATACAGTCCACACACACCACGTGCACACACACACAAACAGCCCCCCACTCACACAGACGCACTCACAGTCCACACACAGATACACACCACAGGCACACACACACCACTGGGACACACACACCACGTACACACACATACCACGTACACACACATACCACGTACACACACACACCATCCCCCCAAACCCACTGGCTGGCTGTGCCTCTCTGAAACTGCTGCTGCATGTTTATTTAATATCCTGAAGAAATTGAAATATCTTTGTGGGTTAACAGGCACACACACACTCACACACACTACCACCACCAAATATAAATAAATAAAATAGAATAATAATATTCTCTTGATGTCAGGCCAAAGGCGGACTGAAAACGCTGTTGTGTTTCAGCACGCTGTGTTTGAGAGAGGGAGGGGCCAGGAGCTAGTCACAGCTGGGGGTCGTCATGGTGACAGACGCTCAAACTGAACTCTGGAATCTCCTTGATTTAATTGAAGTGAATTTTAATTCAGTTGAGTAACGTGTCTCTCCCGGACACTCTAGGATACACGGGAGCTGTGTCTGAATGTACGTTAGATATTTAGATTTTAAGTTTGATTGAAGGTGGATAAAGTTTGTTTTAGACTTTAGGTGGGTTTAGGTGTATTTATACATATGTGTGCAGTATAATCTGAACTACAACACAAGGAATACAAGTTTGCAGGTAGAAAGGTTGCTGGATAGGCCTACTGTGTCGTATGAACGGGAGGCAGAAGAAATCTAACATAGTGTGCATCTGCAAACCTTGTCCTGAGTATGTGTGTGTGTTAAGATACATGCAAGTCTTATCCTGAGTGTGTTTGTGTGTGTCTATAATGACCCGAGGATCATTACAGAGCAATTCTCTCAGACAGAAATCCCTTAAACAGCCTGGGGTTTGGACTAGCCGCTCTCCTCTCAGTCTCCTCTCTCCCCGAGAGCCACCAACCGCTGCCGCCGCCAAAAATAACACCGGAGCGCCATTCGAACCCGCGCCTCGCCACGACCGACCCTGCAGCGGGAGACGGATCAAAACACACACAAAAAAGGAAACACATCACGTGGAGAAGGAAAAGATGGGGGAAAAAATATTGTCCTTATATCGTAACTCTACGAGTGAGTCACTTCAAGATAAACTGATGACTTTGGCAAGAGCACAACCACACATACCTAGGCCTATAGGCCAAGTGTGTGTGTGTGTGTGTGTGTGTGTGTGTGTGTGTGTGTGTGTGTGTGTGTGTGTGTGTGTGTGTGTGTGTGTGTGTGCGTGTGTGTGTGCGTGTTGGTTGGGGGGGATATGGGTATGTGCGTATGTGTGGTGCTGTGCGTGAGTGCGCATGTGTTATAGTTAGCATCGGATCAAATGAAATGCCCCAGGCTTTATTTATTTATTTCTGGTCACAATCCACATTGACCATAACTCAAAATGAGAACCCCAAACGTCATAACGCTATATGAAAGGGGAAAAAAAGAATAAAAAAGGAGGCAAATACTTTTTTTTCAAACACTGCAAGTGATGAAAGGATGCATAATGTGCAGGAAAGGGGTTTGCCCTTAGAGCGGCACGTGAACGTTTGCAGCCATGTCGTCGTTTTTTCGTCCAACCATCCCATAATACAGTATGTAAATACTCATCCAACCATCCAATAATAAAGTATGTAAATACTCATCCAACCATCCCATAATACAGTATGTAAATACTCATCCAACCATCCCATATTAAAGTATGTAAATATTCATGCAAGCACCGCCCGTTTTGCCCGTCGCTTGAAAAGCAGGTGTGCGGGAAATTATTTGGATAAATGAATGAATGAATGAAAGACAAAAAGACAAATATGGGATGGAGACCCACATTTCGACCCAGGGTGATTTCGTGCTGTTGCATATAAGCTAAACCACCTTGCAGTGACAGCGGAGTGGAACGGGACTACTTACAGACAGCATCCGCGAGCCCCTGAGGCCCTCGTGGACTGACAGAGTCCTGACAGGGGAGACGCTCGCTCTGCAACAGAAAGACCACTCACAATAAAACTTTGTAAATTACCTGGCGCCCTCTAGAGGTAAAACCGAGAGTTACAGGGTTTCAGAGTAGCGTCTTCGCTACCTTCTCTCCGGGTGATTGGGTGATCATGTCCTGGTTTGTGCTATGTTCATGGAATATGTAATATTGACTGACAGTCATCGTGTAATATAATTCAATATAGGTGATCTAATAACCAAAGTCTCAATCGTGCTTAAGCAATGTTGGATCCTTCGTATAACTCACCAGGCTGGAAGGGAATCGGAGCGCGCTGCATTGCAAAACGAGTATCCCCCTCAAACAGACCAATGAGCAGTCGAAAACGACCAAGGTTCACAGTGCGTCATCACCTCTCCAAACAACCGCATGTTCGCTCGTTGGGACGGTGAGATAGCGGTGTCTTCTCATGTCGCTGCCTCATCCTCCGCGGAAAACATCGGCTGATGAAAGCAAGCGTCTCTTTTGGTGTGGCGGACTGGCAATCCGGAACCGATTGGCTCTATCTTCGTCTGTAGGGGATGACCGACGAGATAGCACCAAGCAGCTGCAAGAGTAACGCTGGGAGCTCCAGGTAAGCATGTGTTAGCAGTCTCGCTAGCTAGCTAACCGATCTGTTCTCAACTGTAAGTATGATTCGCCCAAAATAGCATATTTTGAGCTTTGAAAAGGCACTATACTGTTATCTTGTTGTGTATATACCAACCTGGTATAGTTTACTAAGGACTCCTTGGCTGTCCCAACATCTACAGCATTCAACATAGGGTTAGCTGCCGTTAGCTTTGAAACTAGCTACTCCAGACTAGTACGACTATGACCGATGATGCATACAGACCGGGCCTGTTTGTAAACACTAGATAACGTTAGCTAGCAATTTAAGCCCGAATCGACATAATCGTACAGGTGGACGTCGGTGTATCCGAATGTCATCTGAATGCCGTTCGTCTCTTCTCCTCTCGCTCCCGTGCCAGTATTGAGCAAATGCTGACTGCGAACCCCGGCAAGACGCCCATCAGTCTTCTGCAGGAGTATGGAACGAGGATAGGCAAGACTCCAGTGTACGATCTTCTTAAGGCAGAGGGTCAGGCGCACCAACCCAACTTCACGTTCCGTGTGTCCGTGGGAGACATCAGTTGCACCGGTCAAGGCCCGAGTAAGAAGGCCGCGAAGCACAAGGCAGCCGAGGCTGCCCTGAAGATGCTGAAAGCAGGCGCCGGCAGTTCTGTTGTCGTTTGTGGAGGAGGAGAGGTTTTCGTTGCGGTGGAGGCGGCAGTTGACGGAGAAAGGTGAGCAGAGACTGTTTCTGCTCTGTACAGTACATTGACGTTTCAACCATTTATCAGGCGCTTTTCTCCAAAGCGACACACACAAATAGTGCTCATAGAAAATGAAGCAGATCAGAAGTGATAGTTCCCAAATTAGGCTGTTTCAATGGTCAGAGTCCACAAACGAGCTGTATTTACCAAGCACAGTTACGTTACATGACAGTAATGTGTTTGACGATCCCTATGAGTTTTGTGTGCCAGCTACATTGTCTCAGAAAGTTCAGTGCTCATTGACTGACTGTCCTGTATGTGTAGCCCACCATTAGAGATGACCGACTGTCCTGTATGTGTAGCCCACCATTAGAGATGACCGACTGTCCTGTATGTGTAGCCCACCATTAGAGATGACGACTGTCCTGTATGTGTAGCCCACCATTAGAGATGGCCGACTGTCCTGTATGTGTAGCCCACCATTAGAGATGACGACTGTCCTGTATGTGTAGCCCACCATTAGAGATGACCGACTGTCCTGTATGTGTAGCCCACCATTAGAGATGACGACTGTCCTGTATGTGTAGCCCACCATTAGAGATGACCGACTGTCCTGTATGTGTAGCCCACCATTAGAGATGACCGACTGTCCTGTATGTGTAGCCCACCATTAGAGATGACGACTGTCCTGTATGTGTAGCCCACCATTAGAGATGACGACTGTCCTGTATGTGTAGCCCACCATTAGAGATGACGACTGTCCTGTATGTGTAGCCCACCATTAGAGATGACGACTGTCCTGTATGTGTAGCCCACCATTAGAGATGACGACTGTCCTGTATGTGTAGCCCACCATTAGAGATGACCGACTGTCCTGTATGTGTAGCCCACCATTAGAGATGACGACTGTCCTGTATGTGTAGCCCACCATTAGAGATGACCGACTGTCCTGTATGTGTAGCCCACCATTAGAGATGACGACTGTCCTGTATGTGTAGCCCACCATTAGAGATGACCGACTGTCCTGTATGTGTAGCCCACCATTAGAGATGACCGACTGTCCTGTATGTGTAGCCCACCATTAGAGATGACCGACTGTCCTGTATGTGTAGCCCACCATTAGAGATGACGACTGTCCTGTATGTGTAGCCCACCATTAGAGATGACGACTGTCCTGTATGTGTAGCCCACCATTAGAGATGACCGACTGTCCTGTATGTGTAGCCCACCATTAGAGATGACCGACTGTCCTGTATGTGTAGCCCACCATTAGAGATGACGACTGTCCTGTATGTGTAGCCCACCATTAGAGATGACCGACTGTCCTGTATGTGTAGCCCACCATTAGAGATGACCGACTGTCCTGTATGTGTAGCCCACCATTAGAGATGACCGACTGTCCTGTATGTGTAGCCCACCATTAGAGATGACCGACTGTCCTGTATGTGTAGCCCACCATTAGAGATGAAGACTGTCCTGTATGTGTAGCCCACCATTAGAGATGACCGACTGTCCTGTATGTGTAGCCCACCATTAGAGATGACGACTGTCCTGTATGTGTAGCCCACCATTAGAGATGACCGACTGTCCTGTATGTGTAGCCCACCATTAGAGATGACGACTGTCCTGTATGTGTAGCCCACCATTAGAGATGACCGACTGTCCTGTATGTGTAGCCCACCATTAGAGATGACCGACTGTCCTGTATGTGTAGCCCACCATTAGAGATGACCGACTGTCCTGTATGTGTAGCCCACCATTAGAGATGACCGACTGTCCTGTATGTGTAGCCCACCATTAGAGATGACGACTGTCCTGTATGTGTAGCCCACCATTAGAGATGACGACTGTCCTGTATGTGTAGCCCACCATTAGAGATGACGACTGTCCTGTATGTGTAGCCCACCATTAGAGATGAAGACTTCCAGCAGCTCGTCCCAACAGTCCGAGTGCAACCCTGTGGGAGCTCTCCAGGTGAGTCTCCCCTCTCCTGTCTCCCCTCTCTGGTCTCCCATCTCCTGTGTCCCCCCTCCTGTCTCCCTTCTCCTGTGTTCCCCCTCCTGTCTCCCTTCTCCTGTCTCCCGTCTCCCCTCTCCTGTCTCCCCTCTCCCGTGTCCCCCTTCTCACTCAGTCTCGCCCCTCTCCCCCTGCCTCATCACACACACACACACACAGACTACAACCACACTTATTGTCTGCGTCGTTTGGGAAGCCTGGAAATTGAGCAATATAATGATGATAATGGGGGGAATTTGAACCTGCAACCTCTAAATCTGTTGTCAAATGTTTTGTCACTGAGCTATACCCATCCCCATACTCTACCACTGAGCTATACCCATCCCCATCCTCTACCACTGAGCTATACCCATCCCCATCCTCTACCACTGAGCTATACCCATCCCCATACTCTACCACTGAGCTATACCCATCCTCTACCACTGAGCTATACCCATCCCCATCCTCTACCACTGAGCTATACCCATCCCCACACATAGTATAATGTGTACTGTACATGGTGTGTATTATGGATGGTGTGTATACATGTTGTGTATTATCCATGGTGTGTGTGTGGTGAACCTGCGTGTTCCCCAGGAGCTGGTGGTGCAGAAGGGCTGGCGCCTTCCGGATTACACCGTTACCCAGGAGTCAGGACCCGCTCACCGCAAGGAGTTCACCATGACCTGCCGCGTCGAGAGGTTCATAGAAATAGGTGCTGTGTTCTCCACGAGGATTCATAGAAATAGGTAGAAATAGATGTCCGTTCCTACAGAGAGTTTTGAAGAAATGAGTGCTGTTAATATTGTAGTTGAGATGTAATTGTTGCTTTCTACTGTACCACTACCTCTTGAGTTGTATTGCGACTTATTTTACTGTTATTGACTGTATTTTGTTTTTACTATTTATTTTATGGTGTCTTTTTTTGTGCTTTTGTTCGGCACCTCGGTCAGCCTTGCTGTGTTAGTGTGCTTTATAAATAAAATGTACTTACTTTATTCTACTCTGTTTTCCTGTACTCTACTGAACTCCATACTGACCTGGTTTTCCTGTTCCACAGGAAGTGGCACGTCTAAGAAGCTGGCCAAGCGGAACGCGGCCGCTAAGATGCTGTCCCGTATCCATGACGTCCCCGTCGACCTGAGGAGCAGCCACGAGGCTGAGGCTGAGGAGGACACCTTCACCATGGTAACACCTTCACTATGGCAACACCGTCACCATGCTAGCACATTCACCATGGTAACACCTGGGTGGGGGGGGGCTGGGTACACACCTCCACCATGGTAACACATTCACCATGGTAACACCTGGGGGGGGGCACACACCTTCACCATGGTAACACTTGGGGGCTAGAGACCTCTGCACAGGCCTAATGATAAAATGTCCATTAAAACCACCAAGTGGTGAAATATTGTTCAGTTGAAAACACACATAGTTTTGCTGCACGGTTCCATACACCAAGTGGTGAACAACGGCGACTCTGCAGTTGAGTCTCTATATGACGTTGTGGGAATTTGTTTTGTCTCCTCGACGCAGCACCTTGGCAGCCGGGTGGAGTCGGGGAAGTGTAAAGGCCTGGGCTGCACCTGGGACTCTCTGCGTAACTCTGCTGGGGAGAAGATCCTGCAGCTCCGAAGCCACCCCCTGTGCATGCCCAGCTCCAACTTCTGCTCTCTGCTCAGCGACCTCTCAGAGGAGCAACGCTTCGACGTCTGCTACCTGGACATAGGTATGTCCCCCCTTTCTCCCCCCTCTCCCTCTGCTACCTGGACATAGGTATGTCCCCCCTTTCTCCCCCCTCTCCCTCTGCTACCTGGACATAGGTGAGGGTTCCTCTCTCTTTCACTCCATCTCTCTCCCTCTCCAGTTCACTCTCTCTCCCTCTCTCTCTCTCCTTACCGTGACAGTTTGAGAGATAAGCTTTTGATCAGATTGGTTGTCTTGTCTCCCTCCCTCCCCCCTTCCAGAGGAGCGCAGTCTGAGTGGGCTGTGCCAGTGTCTGGTGGAGCTGTCCACTCAGCCAATCACAGTGTGCCATGGCTTCGCCCCCAGCCAGGACGCCGCGCGCTCAAGCGCGGCCCACAATGCACTGCAGTACCTCAAGATCATGGCCGGAGGGAAGTGATGTCATCCTCCCCAACGCCTGGAACTCTGGCGGGAGCGGACGGATGTGACCGTAGCCACGGAAACGACCCCTGTGGACCGATTTAACCCCGAATGAGTAATGAACTGTCCCAGAGGGGAGGAGAGACTTTCCCCTCTGCCAATCAGGAGACCTGATATTTATCTCTTCCTCTTCATGCCTCTAGACGTCCTCTGAAGATCCCCTAACCTGCCCCCTATCTGCCCCCCGAGATCCCCTTACCTACCCCCTATCTGCCCCTAAACCCCAAGGAGACAAGGACTCTGTTCAGACTTCAGCCCAGACCCAGGCCTTTAGCCAAGGCCAGAACCAGGCCTATAGCCCAGGCCAGAACCAGGCCTATAACCTGGGCCAGAACCAGGCCTATAGCCCAGGCCAGAACCAGGCCTTTAGCCCGGGCCAGAACGAGACCCAGGCCCTTTATAGCCCAGGCATCTATTGGACTCCAAAATGCCTCCTGCTTGCCTTCAGATTATGTGCCACCATGTCAAACTGTAGCAGGAAAAAAATGAATTGATCTGTCAAATATATAATTATTGGACTTGCGGAAAAATGATTCCTGAAATGAGTTGGACACTCAAGAGTATCTAGACTGAGTTCTGTTTTAGAAGATTTGAACGTCTGTTGCCCTGATGACTCTGGTGATGGTATTACTGAGAATCTACCCCAAACTACCACCTCTGCCCTTACTGCCAGACCTGTGCTCATTGCCTTGTCAGAAAGATTTAACTGAAGTTAAGAATAGTAAATAGTGGTTTGTCTTTTATGGACACACTGAGCTACCTCCAGGATTTCCTGCATGCCTCTTTTAACCTGAGCAGTGATTCTACAGGGCTGGGTGCTGCTTGGTTCACTAGCAGCATGCCCACTACTTTGTACTCGACACCACTGGCATTAACTGAGTGGCTATTTCGTAAATTGACCAATGGTTATGTGTAATGTGTGTCTGTGTTTGCTATAACCCCGTTTGAAACTGTATTTTGGTCCTATTATTGAACAAAATGAAACCGAAACGGCCCAGTGTTAAGATCGCTTAGAGCTGTATGTCAGTGTAATCTCTGGCATGTGGTTCACAGTAGTAGAAAGCAGGTTTTTTTTGTGGACAAACTTGATTCTGAAAGGTTTCCAGGTGGTTTCTCATCAAGAAAATAACCCCTACACTTGACATTCCTCTCATCGTCCCCCCCCCCCCCCTCCCCCAGTTCGGACTAGATCATGTTGCTGCTGTGTCTACCTTAACCAAGTAGATGTCACTGTGCTTGTTCATCCCCCGTCAGTGGAACACTATCACAAGGCTCAACCCCTCACCCTGTTCATCAAGTCACGGTAGTTAAATCAAAGATTTTCAGATTTAGCATCTTAATCTGGATTACAGTTTTATATTTTCTCTCAGCATCGAAATCCACAGAACTGTACCGTTTGACCCAATCTTCACTCCGCCGTTTCTCTTTTTTATAAATGGCTGTGGATTGTTTTACCTCCCCGGTAACCAGGCACTCGCCTGCCTAGTCCCACCAGGTTGCCGAGGGCCCGCAGGTGTGGTTGCAGGGAAGGTAACCTTGGCAACCTGAACACACTGCCTTGTTTTATCTACCTCTGGAAGGGTCACGTTGTTGGTAAAAATACAATCCTCGTCCGACGCATCCATCCCACATATTGTTTTCCGGAAAGCAGATGCCAATATTTAAGCTCTTCCACTGATATGTTAAATTGGTCTGTTTTTATTAAATATGTTTGGGCGAGTTCACTTGTCACCTGGAACAATTTATTTATTCTAGCAGCTAGGATCGTCCTGCTAGCAGCTAGCAAGGACAGTCCTGTTAGCTAGGATAGTCCGCTATAGCCGCTTGCTAGCATAGGCCTGCTAGCCACTGGCTAGGATAGTCCTGCTAGCTGGTTTGATGGTCTCCTAATATGATTGACTGATTGATCTGAAACGTGGCCTGTAAGGGTCCCAAGTTTTATGATCTGTTTTATTAATATAATTTTGAATAAAATATTTTTCAAATACATTTGAAACAGATTCACTCATTGCTTGATAGCTCCAGTGATGTTTCTCACACACGTCCATACTTTTCATCTTAATTCAATAAATACTGTTCCTACATGCAATCTTCCACATACAGCAGGCATCTTACGACATTCATTTGTAATATCACGCTTTTAAAGGGTTATTTCACACAAAATACAGTAGATGAGTGGTGCCCAGCTGCACCGGATGTCAGCTGTCTACCACAGCAGGAGGGAGGTTCGACCCTGGAGGTCAGCTGTCTGGAGGGCTGATGTCCTCCTCTGCATAGCCGCTGCTGTCTGACTGGAGACTGTCCCCACGACCCACCAGACCTGTGAGAGACGCACACACTCAGGGGCACACCTGCACAGTGCAATACACACACACACATACAGCCACTCCTGTCTAACTATGTGATACAGTTGTCTTACAGCCTGACTTGTACACACAGTCAGAGATCCCGGAAATAACCCTTGATGATATCATGTATTTATGTAGCAGACATATTCACCCAAAGCGAAAGAGGGTAGATTTGAATCTGCAACTTCTCGAACTACATTAGAATTCTTTACCCCTATGCTAAACCGATCTCTCTTAATGAGTCATCTTGTGATGAGTCAGAGCTTATCCTTTTTATCATCCTTCCTTAGTCAGATGGGAGTCAGATGACTGAGCGGTTAGGGAGTCAGGCTATTAATCAGAAGTTTGTTGGTTCGATTCCCAGCCGTGCAAAAAAAAAAGACGTGTCCTTGGGCAAGGAATTTCACCCTACTTGCCTCGGGGAGAATGTCCCTGTACTTACTGTAAGTCGCTCTGGATAAGAGCGTCTGCTAAATGACTACATGTAAAATGTAAATGTAGTCAAGGAATGGTCTGTATTTACCGGGCAAAGTAACCACATCTCATAGCAGGCATGGTGAGACCATATCTCAACTACAACAGTCCTTATAGGACAGTGCAGCAAAACCGACATCAACACCACCAAGTGGAACTTCCCAGGACAGAAAAACGCTGACGTCTTTCTCATGGCCACCTCGAGCATTTACGGTTAAATGGTTTGACATTCTGAAGAACTTGTGTGAGGAAATGTGTGAGATGGTTTGGCTGCTAAAGCTGGGTGGGTAAGAGCGAAGAACGCACCCTTTAGTTCACACATACTCAGCAACACAAACAGTCTGGACTAGCGTGGAGTTCTCACCCACAGCCCACAGAACGGCCAGGGGATGTATATAAAACAAACTATGGCTGGTCATTTAGAAACTGTAGCTATAGGGTGTACGAATAATATTTGAATTTTAAATTTGACTAATTTAGCAGATGCTTTGATCTAAAGTCACGTGCAAATGATGCAGAAAGTACAGCAGAAAATTAAGGAAGTCCATAGTTCTAACAGTATGTTTGTGGTCAAAGTCAAAGGAATGGTTTGTATTTACCAGGCACGGCAAAATTACCACGTCAGCTACCAGGTAGGGAGCAACAACAATAATATCTCAACTACAGTATTTAGTACCACACTGAATGTTGACCTTGTGAAGATCATTCAGAATCGACAGGTAAAATATGTTTAACTCACCTTTGAGTTGGATCCCTGAGGATCCCAGTAAACCCATCATCCTAGGACTGTCCTGTTCAGGCTCTTCCTCACCAGCAATGACAACCTGGTTCAACATCACAGCCTCTCAGATACATATATTTACACACAACACAACACAAAAATGTTTCAAGATTATTTTTTTAGAACCTTTCAACTTTTTAGGTAAATATTTGAAGAATCTTTCGAAACTTCTTGGGTGTAAATATTTTCAAACCTTTCCCCCCAAAAAATGCTAATATTTTATATTATATGTTTAAACCTTTAAAAAAAAATCCCAAAACCTTTTTTTCCACACACAGGTTAAAGGAGAGGAGAACAGAGAATCATAAAACAGAGAAGATTAAAGCAGAGCAGAGTACAATAGATACAGTAGAGTATAGTCCTCAGCAAGTACTCATCAATGATGTAGTTAAAAAATATATATTTTCAACCTTTCAAAACATGTTTTCAATCCTTTCCTCAAATATTTTGTAAACTTTTCGCAACTTTTTTTTGTAGCCTTTAAAAATATATTTTTTCAACCTTTCAAAACTTTATTTATTTCTTTATTTTTGTTTCAGAAAATATTTGTTAAATTTTTCGAAACTTTTTGATAGAGTTGTCAAGTATTCATCAATGATGCAACGTTTTTTGGGGATTTTTTTTTTTTCAACCTTTCAAAACATTTTGTTCAAATGTTTTTTTCCGAAATATTTTGTAAACCTTTCAAAACTTTTGTTTACAAAACTTTTTATTTGTAAAAGTTTTTTTCAACCTTTTGCAACTTTTTTTTCCAAAAAAAAACAAAACAAATGTGTTGGGAGTCACCTGGCTAATGTTACATTGTTGCATTTCCTGAAGCTACGCTATCACCATGGTAATGTGATTAGATGACCCACCTCCTCCAGCTCAAAAGAGTTGGTCTGCTGTAGGGTGCTGGAGGGGAACAGAGTCCCTGTAATCAGCAACTCTCTGGTTTCCCGACCGACTGAAATATGGACTTCCTCCGTACTTCCTGGTGTGGAACAGGAAGTGACATTGTCCCCTTCCCAGCCAGTCACGGTGATGCGGCAAGAAGACGTGACCCCCAAGTCTCTCTGAGGGGTGGGGCTTATCTGAGGGGCGGGGCAGTAGAAGGGCGCCATGTTAACGTGCTCTGCTATCGGAAGGCGGGTGAAGTCGTGAGTAACCATGGCAACCGGCATCAACCCAGTGGGGTAAGTATGTTCTTGCGAGTTACAAACTGACTGTTCCTGGTATGACCTGGGAGGGAAGATGGGAGAGCCCTGGGACCCCAGGTCCTCTACCCCTGAACCCTGGTCCTCTACCCCTGAAACCTGGTCCTCTACCCTTCCCCCTGAACCCAGGTCCTCTACCCCTGAACCCTGGTCCTCTACCCCTAAACCCTGGTCCTCTACCCCTGAACCCTGGTTCTCTACCCCTGAACCCTGGTCCTCTACCCCTGAACCCTGGTCCTCTACCCCTGAACCCTGGTTCTCTACCCCTGAACCCTGGTCCTCTACCCCTGAACCCTGGTTCTCTACCCCTGAACCCTGGTCCTCTACCCCTGAAACCTGGTCCTCTACCCTCCCCCCTGAACACAGGTCCTCTACCCTCCCCCCTGAACCCTGGTCTTCTACCCTCCCCCCTGAACTCTGGTCCCCTACCCCTGAACACAGGTCCTCTACCCCTGAACCCTGGTCCTCTACCCCTGAACCCTGGTCCTCTCCCCCTGAAACCTGGTCCTCTACCCTCCCCCCTGAACACAGGTCCTCTACCCTCCCCCCTGAATCCTGGTCCTCTACCCTCCCCCCTGAACCCTGGTCCTCTACCCTCCCCCCTGAACCCTGGTCCTCTACCCTCCCCCATGAACCCTGGTCCTCTACCCTCCCCCCTGAACACAGGTCCTCTACCTTCCCCCCTGAACCCTGGTCCTCTACCCTCCCCCCTGAACACAGGTCCTCTACCCTCCCCTCGCTGGCATTCTCCATCAGCAGGTCCACCAGGTCGGGCAGGCTAGCCCTCTTCCTGGGTGAGGACTGCGGGGTCCCGTTCTCAGAGCCCCTGGAGGACCCGGTGTAGAGGCACATCCTGGACACGGTGTCCTTCAGCCGGTCCACGGGGGAGCGCGGCTCGATCCGCACGCTGCTCAGGAACCGCGCCGTCTTCCTGTCAGCCGACGGCGAGGAGAGGCTGAGGTCCGGAGGGGCTAGTTTCTGGACCGGCGTGCGGGATACGTGGGAGTAGAGCGAGGAGAAGGCGTTCGCCATGGCGGTCAGGACCTCCACCTGCCGGAAGCGACCTGCGTGGGACAAACAGGTGGTCGGGGACAGGCCAGGGACAGGTGTGTGCGTACTGGCCAGGGACAGGTGTGTGCATACTGGCCAGGGACAGGTGTGTGCGTACTGGCCAGGGACAGGTGTGTGTGTGTGCGTACTGGCCAGGGACAGGTGTGTGCGTACTGGCCAGGGACAGGTGTGTGCGTACTGGCCAGGGACAGGTGTGTGCGTACTGGCCAGGGACAGGTGTGTGTGTGTGCGTACTGGCCAGGGACAGGTGTGTGCGTACTGGCCAGGGACAGGTGTGTGTGTGTGTGCGTACTGGCCAGGGACAGGTGTGTGTGTGTGCGTACTGGCCAGGGACAGGTGTGTGCGTACTGGCCAGGGACAGGTGTGTGTGTGTGCGTACTGGCCAGGGACAGGTCGGGGTCCTCCTGGCGAAGCCGCAGCAGCTGCGCCTGCAGGAAGAGCCGGAAGCTGATGCCGCCGAGCCGGGAGGGGAAACTGAGGAAGCGCGGGGGGATTCGAGCCGAGGGCTGGGCCACCTCGCTGCCGAAGCCCAGCTGGTACAGGGTGTCCTCTGCATCCTCCGAACACAGCTGCAGGACCTCCGACACACTGGAGGGAGGGAAGAGGGGAGGGAGGGAAGAGGAGAAGGAGGGAGGGAGGGAAGGAGGGAGGGAGGGAAGGGGGGAGGGAGGGAAGGAGGGGAGGACAGAAAAATAGGGTAAGAGAGAGAGGAAGGTTTGGTTTCCGTTAAAACATCCTTATTCCCGCTTATAAATCCTTTGTTCTGCAAACCCACAGAGCAGGTTTGACCCCTGACCTGGAAGCAGTGCGACTGGTGGAGGAAGAGAGGCCACTGGAAGCCATGCTGTGGCCCATGGTGAGCTGGGGCAGACAGAGCTTCTCACCTGGGGTACTGAGGACACAACATCAACCATGAGGACACAACATCAACCATGAGGACACAACATCAACCATGTGGACACAACATCAACCATGAGGACACATCAACCATGTGGACACAACATCAACTATGAGGACACAACATCAACCATGAGGACAAAACATCAACCATGAGGACACAACATCAACTATGAGGACACAACATCAACTATGAGGACACAACATCAACCATGAGGACACAACATCAACCATGAGGACACAACATCAACCATGTGGACACAACATCAACCATGAGGACACAACATCAACCATGAGGACACAACATCAACCATGAGGACACAACATCAACCATGTGGACACAACATCAACCATGAGGACACATCAACCATGTGGACACAACATCAACTATGAGGACACAACATCAACCATGAGGACAAAACATCAACCATGAGGACACAACATCAACTATGAGGACACAACATCAACTATGAGGACACAACATCAACCATGAGGACACAACATCAACCATGAGGACACAACATCAACCATGTGGACACAACATCAACCATGAGGACACAACATCAACCATGAGGACACAACATCAACCATGAGGACACAACATCAACCATGAGGACACATCAACCATGAGGACACAACATCAACCATGAGGACACAACATCAACCATGAGGACACATCAACCATGAGGACACAACATCAACCATGAGGACACAACATCAACCATGAGGACACAACATCAACCATGAGGACACATCAACCATGAGGACACATCAACCATGTGGACACAACATTAACCATGAGGACACAACATCAACCATGAGGACACAACATCAACCATGAGGACACATCAACCATGAGGACACAACATCAACCATGAGGACACAACATCAACCATGAGGACACATCCAACATGAGGACACAACATCAACCATGAGGACACAACATCAACCATGAGGACACAACATCAACCATGTGGACACAACATCAACCATGAGGACACAACATCAACCATGAGGACACAACATCAACCATGAGGACACATCAACCATGAGGACACAACATCAACCATGTGGACACAAGTACAATATCAACCAGCCAATCAACTAGACAGACACAGGTAGCAAACCAACTATTCAAATAGCCAGACACACAATCATCCAGCCAAACACAGGCCTTCAACCAGCCTATGGTTCTGGTCACTGGATGACCGAGTAATCTGTGTTGGTATGGTGCTAGGGTTAGAGTCAGGGTCGGGTTTGGGGTCACGGTAGGTCAGGGTTAGTGTAAAGGTGTGTCAGGATGGGTCATGGTTAGGGTCAGGGTGGGTCATGGTTAGGGTCAGGGTGGAGGGTTATGGTCAGGGTTAGGGTCAGGGTGGGTCATGGTTAGGGTCAGGGTGGAGGGTTATGGTCAGGGTTAGGGTCAGGGTGGGTCATGGTTAGGGTCAGGGTGGAGGGTTATGGTCAGGGTTAGCGTCAGGGTGGGTCATGGTTAGGGTCAGGGTGGAGGGTTATGGTCAGGGTTAGCGTCAGGGTGGGTCATGGTTAGGGTCAGGGTGGGTCATGGTTAGGGTCAGGGTGGGTCAGGGTGGGTCATGGTTAGGGTCAGGGTGGGTCATGGTTAGGGTCAGGGTGGGTCATGGTTGGGGTACTAGCCTGGTGGAGGGTCCTTTATGACGGGTCTTGGGAGGAGGAAGCAGTAGAGGACAGCTCCTACAGACACCAGAGGAGATATCAGAGACACCAGAGAGAGAGCACAGATGGGAGATATCACAGAGAGAGACCACACAAGACAGAGAGAACAGAAAGAGAGAGACCACACGAGACAGAGAGATCAGAGAGAGGAGAGAACAGATAGACCAGAAAGAGACCAGACAATGAGATAGGGCTGGGCAATATATAAAAAAATATGATATCTCGATATTGTCAAAAAATTTACGATATTCGATATATATCTCAATATGTTAGCATTTGCATTTAAATAATAAAATGCCTCCATTAGAAAACAATTTAGACAGAACAGCTATTGTTACAAAGGGAGTCAGGTGGCTGAGCGGTTAGGGAATGGGGCTGGTAATCTGAAGGTCGCCGGTTTGTTTCCCGGCCGTGCAAAATGACGTTGTGTCCTTGGCTAGGCACTTCACCCTACTACTAGACGATAAGAGTGTCAGCTAAATGTAAATGTAAGTAAAAAAATGTGTAGTGCAAATTTAAGCCATTGACATGGTACTTGATAAACATGGTACTTGATAAACATGGTACTTGACAAAATGGACCTTACATGGAACAATTCATGCAGAGGTCCTTATGTGACAGGACAAAAAGAGAGAAAAAGAGAATGCCTGTGCGAGTGCAATTTTCAGTTTGAGACAGAGATTTTCAGTTTTCCCAAACTGAAAATGTGTGCTAATATTCGATATATCGCCCAGCCCTACAATGAGACCAGACTTTTCTAATCCTGTCTCTGTTATTTCATTTCTCACCCCATTCCCAGATCTTCTTCTTCAACACTGTTCTTCAACACTGTAGCTGTGAATGAAGCAAATGACAACACTGTGACACCAAGTATAACAAACTAAATGTGTGTGTGTGTACTGCATGAGTCTGTGTGGGTTTGTGTACTGCATGAGTATGTGTGGGTTTGTGTACTGCATGAGTCTGTGTGGGTGTTGCATGAGTCTCTGTGGGTGTTGCATTAGTCTGTGCTGTGTGTGTGCTGCATGAGTCTGTGCTGTGTGCGTGTACTGCATGTGTTTGTGTGTGTACTGCATGTGTTTGTGTGTATGTGTGTGCTGCATGCGTTTGTGTGTGTGTGTGTACTGCATGTGTTTGTGTGTGTACTGCATGTGTTTGTGTGTGTGTGTGTGTGCTGCATGTGTGTATAAAGATGCCAGAGGATAAGGAGGGGTTAGACGGCTGTAATCTTGGCAGATATCTACATGTTGGTACGATGTGTTCTGTGCCTTTGTTGAAAAGAGGCACACTCCATTCACACAAATATGCACACACACCTACACACACACACACACCTACACACTCACACAAAGCGTCCATTGTGTTTAACACAGCCTCACCGGAACACAGCCTTAGCTCTCCTCACCCTCATCCCTCCTTCTCCTCACCCCTCCCTCTCCTCACCCTCATCCCTCCCTCTCCTCACCCTCACCCCTCCTCACCCTCATCCCTCCCTCTCCTCACCCCCCCTCTCCTCACCCTCACCCCTCCCTCTCCTCACCCCCCCTCTCCTCACCCTCACCCCTCCCTCTCCTCACCCCTCCCTCTCCTCACCCTCATCCCTCTCCTCATCCCTCCCTCTCCTCACCCTCAGCCCTCTCCTCACCCCTCCCTCTCCTCACCCTCAGCCCTCTCCTCACCCCTCCCTCTCCTCATCCCTCCCTCTCCTCACCCCTCCCTCTACTGACCCTCATCCCTCCCTCTCCTCACCCTCATCCCTCTCCTCAACCTCATCCCTCCCTCTCCTCACCCTCAGCCCTCTCCTCACCCCTCCCTCTCCTCACCCTCATCCCTCCCTCTCCTCACCCCTCCCTCTCCTCACCCCTCCCTCTCCTCACCCTCATCCCTCCCTCTCCTCACCCTCATCCCTCTCCTCACTCCACCCTCATCCCTCTCCTCACCCCTCCCTCTCCTCGCCCTTAGCCCTCCCTCTCCTCACCCTCATCCCTCCCTCTACTCACCCTCATCCCTCTCCTCACCCTCATCCCTCCCTCTCCTCACCCTCAGCCCTCTCCTCACCCTCATCCCTCTCCTCACCCCACCCTCATCCCTCTCCTCACCCCTCCCTCTCCTCGCTCTTAGCCCTCCCTCTCCTCACCCTCATCCCTCCCTCTACTCACCCTCATCCCTCTCCTCACCCTCATCCCTCCCTCTCCTCACCCTCATCCCTCTCCTCACCCTCATCCCTCTCCTCACCCCACCCTCATCCCTCTCCTCACCCCTCCCTCTCCTCGCCCTTAGCCCTCCTTCTCCTCACCCTCATCCCTCCCTCTACTCACCCTCATCCCTCTCCTCACCCTCATCCCTCCCTCTCCTCACCCTCATCCCTCTCCTCACCCTCATCCCTTCCTCTCCTCACCCTCTACTCACCCTCATCCCTCTCCTCACCCTCATCCCTCTCCTCACCCTCTACTCACCCTCAGCCCCCAGGCTCAGGTCATCTTCGAAGCTGCAACTCCTCAGCCCCGACTCTGCAGGACAGACTTGAACTTTACTGACCCAACATCACAACGTCAACACTGCCAGTAAGAAAGCTGCATATCGATCAGATGTTGTGGTTTACCTCCAGGCAAGTGGCCCGAGCCATCAGGTCCCAGCTGCTGCCTGTGACACAAACACATTTTCAATTTGAACTTCATTCAACCAGGAAGGACTGGATGAGATTTTAAATATATTTTTACAGAGTTTCCTCTTGGCCAGCCCAGTAGCTAGGCAGTAGCAGGTCATCACACCATTATAGACAATTGCAGGAATACATTTTTTAACAGTAGTATAATGATGAAGTGTTGTTATAGCCTACTACATGGTAGTTTATGAAACCTTAATGTAAAATACTGCTATGTAGTTCCATGGATGTTGCCCTAGTGTTTTAATCTTAACACCCCATTCAACACACATTCCAGCCTCTAGCCTAACAACTAGTCACATAGCCATGTGTGTGCACCGCAAGACAGGTACACAGCCAGGCCAACTGCTCCTAGCAAGTGAGTTTGAGGCCTGGAGGAACAACCTGCACTTGTCTTCTATTTCCTCCAGCTGACAGGAAGTCCTAGTGAGGCCTTGTTTCCACTCAGCACTCAACCTGTCTGTGTCTCTTAACTTTCCATTGAATGACACACAAACCGGTGCCAACGACCGTTAGGAGGCATTCTAGAACGTTCCGGACACATAAAAAAATAATAAAAAACACATTTTTTTCGATGTCGGTTAGGATGGCGCGCACACTCACCCGCAGCGGAGCAGCCAGCTCTCGATGGAGCAACATTCTGAGGAGACACAACATACCACGTCAACAACTGTCACACTTTTTTCTTCGTCTATTGTTTTTCATGAAGACATGTTGGTTTCCTTTAGCTTTTTTCCCGACTTAGGCCGTTGAGTATGCACCCGCCCCCAGGTGAGATATAAATAAACCAGAGTTCTAGCAGTTATGCTGTAGCTGCTGCAATACTGAGGCTACGCAGGGAGACACTGCCATTAATATGCACGCACAGATGTGGAGCTACAAAAAAAAACAAGTTAAGCTTGGATTAAATAAATATTGTATCATTGTGATCGATACCATCCAATAAAGCTTCACATTTTGAAGGCAAAGAAGATTTTGTTAATTACATCCTGGTTTGACATTGAAATTAATGTGTTATATTTGTTTGTAGAGAAGATGAATAAATGTCATATTTAGTTAGGACTGATCCTATTTATAAATCCTAATGTTGCCATTGTGCTATAACACAAACAATATAAACTAGGATGTATAGAGAGCCGTCATGATTGGGCGATATAGGATATATAGTACTGACCATCGGCGGAGTGCTGCTGCTCTGTGGAGGAGGAGGGAGGAGGAGGAGGGGGAGGGGGTGCCCGGGGATCGTTCTCCAGGGTCTGCCACTGTCGGCTGGTCTGGACCCACGCCTGCCGTCTGAGCGACGGGGACTGGCTCTCCATTTCAACTTATGACACCAAAAGTGGATGCCTGGGGAGGACAGGACACAGCGCTCACGAGAGACGCACGCGAAACAACTGTTGCTTCTCATCAACTCTCCGTGGTCTGAGCTAGCAAGGCTATCACACTGGTTACATAAACCCCCCACGCAAGCCTGGAATATTACGAGAATCAGGTCCATAAGGAAGTAAATGCTTATTAAAATCGTGATTATACAGCCTTTAATAGTGGCTGAGATTGATACATTGCATTTATATGTGTAGGGTTATGTAAAATGCTCTATGGGTGTCGTAGAAGTGATGATGACCTACTGTAGATTAGACGTGTTCACGAGGCTAAAACATGCATCAGAGGCGGTAAATCATGAGAGATGCCACAACACCAGGAGGACAAACGGCACAAGCTTTCACATTCGTAGCTCTTCATTAAAAAACGACACGCATGTTTTTACAAGTCATGTTATCTTACCTTCAAAAGGCGCAGGTTCCGTTAAATACTCTTATCGTTTCCTGTTCTATATATCGCTTGAACAATCTACAAAATGCTTTATAATGTTCAGACGGAAATAACTTAATAACATTCATCATGGACGTAACTCATTAGAGAATGCCGGTCAACTCATTGCCTATGACTGTCGGCTAACTGCGTGTAAATTATGGTAGACTTGAGGATGTACTAAAAAGTCAGCCAAGAGGAAAGTGAGGCACATTGCGACACATCCTGCAGATTAATCAAACTATACTGTCACGACCTGTCACGCTACTCGTAAGCCATCTGCTGCGTCTGCAGGTGAGTCTGCGTACAAAGTACTAAGAAAAGTACTAAGAAAAAATATAGTGTGGACAAAACAGACATTTATCTTGTAAGAAGCCTTAGTCAATAGATTTCCTTATTCTTAGACCATGTTTAAAAAAAGTTGCCTCATACGGTGATTTCATAAGAGAAACCTTGGTTAGAGATCCTTATCTTTGGTGGAGTATTTATTCACAAACAAAACATCGGTTTGGGTCCTTTGTGCCACGAAGAGAAATCAAGAGAAATCATCGTTCATCAATCGACCCTGCGGATGCCAATAATCAAATTAATTAAACCGCAACCTTTATTTTGAAATTTCCAGAGCGCTAGTGACTCCTGCGGTGTTAAAACTTCAAGAAACTCTCGCGCCTGTCAGTGTTACGGTGGGTGTGTGTAACCGTGGCTATGGGCAGCGGCCCGGGGCGGTTCCTCCACTCTCCTCCCCGAAGAACCTCCTGTTTACACGGACACATGTGCTCGACTGACACCCCCACTGATAAAATAAACTACCCACCCACTGAAGAATCTCCTCCCTGCGCCACTCAAGTCAGTGCGTAGCGGTCCCTCTCACCAACCTCTCCTGTCTTGTCTTGTGGTTTACACGCTACACATCAGGGAGTGGCCACGAAATACCAAGTTCCACCCCACAAGTATCCTGCCTACCCTACTTATCTTGGACCAGCCTCCAGTTAGGCTACACGGGACAGACTGGCATTTTTTTTTCTTTTTTTTTTCAAGCAACATTGTGGACTGTTTCAGATTGTTTTTTTGTTACACACTTTTACGTTAATGGCGCCTTTTTAGCCTCCCTTCACTCACACTCTTGTCCAACGTCAATCAGGGTGAACGTTAGAACATAACATTGCCGACCCCACCCTTGAGCTAGCCACTGGTAATATCCCATTGGTTTGATCGTGTGCCTTGACACATGTAATCTTACTCATTGGGCTGAATACCGTGTCGGTCAAATGTACTACTTAAAACAGTTCACTTGATTTAAATAACAGATTCCATGTCGTATTTATTTCTTAAGCACAATCATGCAAGATCCGTGTCCCGGCAAATTGTGAGACCTAATTCAAACGCACCAGTGCTTAGGCGTAATGCGCTGGGGGACGATTCCCTTTTCTGATTGGATAATGTGATTGGGTCAACCTGTTTTGTATTCTGCAGTAGTCCGATTACTTCCAATGATGTAGACAAATTATTTTCTTTACATGTTGTAGCATATTATAACTCCTAGTCTTTCTTCGTTCCAGTTATGTGCCAGTATTGACAACAGACACACAAGTGGCGTACAGCACATGCCTCCTAGACTGCTCTATTGGCACAATAATTTAAGTGGAAAAAACATACATTATGGAGGAGCTTAGTATTAGATCTAATACTGGAAGTTTCTGCCATTTGTAATATGCGTAAGCATTGATAATGGTAATCACTACTATTTCATTCTCTGTCTGAATGTGTCTCCATCATATCGAATAATTACGCGACACTGCCAGACCCGTACTTGCGTCATGCCAAACTCACAGTACTACACAGGTTTTCAAAACAGGCGTACCCCTTCCTTCGACTTCGTAGTACAGCTATCAAGTTCGATTGAAGTTGTGAAAAGTTGATGTCAAGCTAAAAGGAGCTCGAGAAACTCCGCCCGTCAAGAAATTATGAGTGGTAAGTGAACTTTATTCTTCCAAAACGGGGGTGCGGTTTAACTTTTGACAGTTAGCAAGTGGTTTAAGGTATATGCGACGGTTGTGAAGCTGACGTGGGAAAATAAAAAATTCCCACGTCGCCAACTGTTGAGCTACCTAGCAAGCTAATGACGTTAGCTAGCTAGCAAGATAATTCAACTAATGATTTCAGCAAGCAAGTCATTTTCTTGTAGGTAGATCTTAAATAGTTGTTTTCAGTGATGATGAATCAACGTGCAGCCAGGGCATTTTGGAATAAAGAGACGGCCTTCATTTGGCTGGTACTGGCCCGGTCACTAAGTTAGCACTAGCTAGCTAGCTACGCATTAGCTAACCAAACCTGATCAACAGTCATTCCCGTAATTACTCTTCTTGTCAAATGAAACGTAGGGAGTAAAACTATCAACTAGCTAGTTGGTAACGAGCTGTTGTCGATGGTGAAACTGGCTGGGTTGCTGGCTAGCTTGGGTAGTTAGTCACTTTTTAAGCTGTTGGTATAGTGACACTGGCGATTTCAACCAAACATAAAGTAGGCTACGTTTCTTTCTAACACTTATTTTTTCTCAGACCAACAGCAAGATGAAATGGCCGCGATGGTGGAAAGCAGCGGAGGCTTCAATCAAAAGCGAAACGCAAACACACAAGTATGACTTTGATTACATAGACACGAAGTTTAATTTTTTGTATGTGTTTGTAATATGTGCTTGGTTAAATCGCTGTTTGAACCGATACAGACAACATCTGCAAACATATGGTCACTTGCTCAAGTAATGCTGGAAGTTCTCAATCGGTATGAAACGGATTTTTAGTGTTGTTATGCTTTTTTTCTTGAGCACATGTCACCGGGGTGGGGAAAAGGCAGTAGTAAAGGTGAATGCGCCCACTCTGGGTGTTCCTGTCAACCCCCTAGCTCTTCCACCGCTCTTTGAACGGCCCATTTGGCTGTCCTCCGAGGGGGTGGCCACGGCGGAGTGAGGGAGTTTATAGGGCAGAATCAAGTGTGGGAGGGAGATGGGTGGGTTGGGGGAGGGGAAGTGAAGCCCGCCGCTGCTCTCGAAAAATGTGGTCCCACCCATTCGACTCTGCCCCCACCCCACCCCCCCGTCACTCCTAGGAACTATCCAGGAGTTCAATGTTTGGGGCATATCTGGGTATTTTTTACCCATAAAAATGCTATAAATAACAAAATTATGACAATTAAAAAAAACATAACAATGATTCAGCTTTTTTTAAATATTGTTTTACATTTTTTATCCAGAGATTACATAAGCCTTTTTAGCAGCATATACAAAGGAAGGAGGGCTTTTGAGCAGTTATCTTTCACATACTTGGCATGCTGTCACAAATGTTGTACAACGTCACACAAACACTGCACGGAAACAAGGAAGTTTGACGTGTACTTGTTTCGTGTGTCAGGACTCCCAGCAGCCCTCCCCCCTCGCCCTGCTGGCCGCCACCTGCAGCCGCATCGACACGCCCAGCGAGAATGACTCCGGCTCGGACCAGAACCAGAACCAGCATCTGGACCTCAGCCAGGTCCAGCTCACCTCCACCCCTAACGGTTGGCAGATCATCCCCGTCAGCGTGCAGTCCTCCACGGGCTCCGCTGGCGACTCCTCAGGGGGGCTGGCGGGGGACGGGGGAAAGAACAGGATGCCGGGACTGGCCTCCACTGGGGCTGTAGGAGTAGGGGCTGGAGGCCAGCAGTATGTGGTGACCCAGGCCCCCAGCCTCCAGGGCCAACAGGTCCTTACCACCCTGTCCGGGGTCATGCCCAACATCCAGTACCAGGTCATCCCCCAGTTCCAGACAGTTGATGGGCAACAGCTGCAGTTCGCCCAGCCCCAGCAGGACTCCTCGGTAGGGGCCGGACAGTTCCAACTGGTGTCCTCGCCCAACGGGGGCCAGCAACTCATCGCCACCACCGGCCGCGCCGGCGCCGCCGGCAACATCCTCGCCATGCCCAGTCTCATACAGCAGGCCATCCCTCTGCAGAACCTGGGCCTGGGGAACAACGTGATCCAGAACCAGACTCAGTTCCTGGCCAACATGCCCGTGTCCCTGAACGGGAACATCACCCTGCTGCCCGTCAGCGCCGGGGGGTCTGTGGGGGAGGGGGGGGACGGCTCAGCCCAGCAGCTCATGCAGACGCAGGCCGGGTACTTCTCGGGCTCCACGACAACCACCACGCAGGCAGCCAGCTATGGAGTCATGGCAACGCAGAACGGGAGCTACCAGACGTCAGGGGTGCCCATCCTGCCCGATAACAGAGACGGCCACCAACAACAGCAACAGCCCCAGCAGATCCTGATCCAGCCCCAGCAACTCATCCAGGGGGGCGCTTCTCTCCAGACTATCCAGACGGGGGCTCTCTCGGCTGGGGGGCAGGTCTTCGCGACCCCCACCCTCACCCAAGACGGCCTCCAGAACCTCCAGATCCAGACCATCCCCAACACAGGCCCGATTCTGCTGCGTACCGTGGGGCCGAACGGCCAGGTGAGCTGGCAGACCCTGCAGCTGCAGAGCCCGGCCGGGGCCCAGATCACGCTGGCACCGGTCCAAAGCCAAGGAGCCTTAGGGACCGTCCAGATCCCGGGCCTGCAGACCATCAACCTGAACGCGCTGGCCAACTCAGGGCTCCAGATGCATCAGCTGCAGGGGGTTCCCATCGCCATCGCCAACCCCTCAGGTGAGTGTGCTGGGGGGGGGGGGGGGGGTTGTGCTAGGGGTGGGGCTGGTAAATGCACGGTGGGTCTGTGTTCAGCTTCTGTTTTCCTGAAATATATACAGGTTTAGTTTACTTCCTGTTGGTGTAAACTGGTCGGACTGGTTTAGCCCTCATTCTAAGAATGGTGGGTGTGAAAGACAGAAAAAAAACAAAAGAACAGAGTGAAAGGAACAGTGTGGAAAATAAGTGTCTTCATGACCAGTTTCTGACTGTTTGAGTTGCTGGGTAGAGTAGGATCAGATACACCAGCGCCATGAAACCAGGGCTGCAGCACTGTGTGAAACCCTAGAGTCAAATCAAATGTCTGGCTGTGAGTGTGTGTGTTTGGCTGTGTGTGTTGGGCTTAGCAGGGGCGGAGGTTTGTTTTCAAATGTGGGTGGGACACCTTTTAATTACTGAGAATGCGGACGTTAAATATGATTCTCTTAAGAACAAGTGGGTTGGACAGATTTGTCGTTTTCCAAAAGATGGGTGGGGCATGCCTTACACATGTATAATGACACCGATACCCCTGGTGGGTGTGTGTGTGTGTGTGTGTGTGTGTGTGTGTGTGTGTGTGAAGCAGAGTGAGGGGTGTAACGTGACCCCACCCTCCCCTGTGCTGTTATCTGGCCTGCATGCCTCTGGTCTCTCCTCTGGTCTCTCCTCTGGTCTCTCCTCTGGTCCCCTCTCTGGTCTCTCCTCTGGTCCCCTCTCTGGTCCCCTCTCTGGTCCCTCCTTTGGTCTCTGGTCCCTCCTCTGATCCCTCCTCTGGTCTCTTCTCTGGTCTCTCCTCTGGAGAGGGGAGGGTGTTGAGACAGTGTGTGAAGGATGCTAGGGGTTGAGAGGTGTGTAGATGAAGGTTGTCTTGGTCTACTCCGAGGGGTTAGGTTACATTTATATTTAGTCATTTATCAGACGCTCTTATCCAGAGCGACTTACAGTAAGTCCAGGGACATTCCCC
The DNA here is from genome assembly GCF_038355195.1 of Osmerus mordax. NCBI lineage: Eukaryota > Metazoa > Chordata > Actinopteri > Osmeriformes > Osmeridae > Osmerus > Osmerus mordax. The sequence goes on from NC_090050.1 coordinate 24,226,815, forward strand.
CGAGGCAAGTAGGGTGAAGTGCCTTGCCCAAGGACACAACGTCAGTTGGCATGACCGGGAATCGAACTGGCAACCTTCGGATTACTAGGCCGACTCCCTCACCGCTCAGCCACCTGACTGTCCCAGGTTGGTTATAGGTGCTGATCTGTAAAGTTGACAGGGCCTTACAAATAAAATTTGATTTGATTTAACCCCCACGCACGCTAATGTAGCTTCAACATGTATTAAAATCATCCTTGGAGGATGTCAGTCAGTCTTGTTTTAAATAGACCAGATGGGATCCAACAAGTATGGCTTGGTATCACGACAACTTGTTAGTTGTTGCTCAAGTTCTGCTCAACAACTCCGGTTTATGGGCTGTGTGAGGTTGTTATGGCGATTGTGGTTAATATGTATTGTTCGGACATAGCAGGTTGCGTCAGCTTTGTGTGTGTGTGTGAGAGTTATAAACTCACAAACACGTCAGATATTGTTAGTCTAACTGTTGAGTCAGCGTTTCTCAGCATAACGTGAGTCATGTTCACTTTCACAGAAATGATGTGACGTTGAAGTCATGCCCTCTACTCACCCAGCAGACCCTTTGAGGGATTTGAACCTGAGAGCTCTGCCTTTGGCAGGCAGATCCTTTACCCGTCCCTGTGTTGTCCACAGGAAGCGGGCTTTGTCAGACATAACCGCCGAAGCTGAGGTTGTTTGTTTTGTCTCTCCCCAGGCGAGCAGGGGTTGCAGACGGGTGGAGACAGCCTGGATGACAGCACGGCGATGGACGAGGGGGAGACGAGCCCCGTGCCCCAGAACAGACGCACCCGCAGGGAGGCCTGCACCTGCCCCTTCTGCAAGGACGGGGAGGCACGGTACGTACACGGGTCTGGGTCGGTGGGAGAGGTCTGGGGGGGCTAGGTCTGAGAGGGTGGGGGGCTAGGTCTGGGGGGCTAGGTCTGGGGGGCCTGGGGGTGCTAGGTCTGGGGGATCTGGGGGGCTAGGTCTGGGGGATCTGGGGGGCTAGGTCTAGGGGGCTAGGTCTGGGGGGCCTGGGGGGAGGATCAGAACTGTGCTGCTGTGCTATCAGCTAGAAATGCTGTTTCACAGTGTACATGATGGTGACTGAAGCTCCCATTCCTACAGTTGGCAAGGCGGAGGAATGTTCTCTGCATGCAGGAACCTGTCATGTTGTTTTTCCACAGTTTTACTTCATCAACTGTTATAGATCCAGCTTGTATTTACTATTCATGGTTAGTACTTAAGTGGTCAGAGCCTATTGGTGTGCATTAACCAGCAGAGTGCAAAGTATCCACATCTCACTTACCAGCACAGTGCAACAAAACAGATGTACACTGCAGTGATACTACTGACCTACTGAATTTTGACTTCCTGACCTCTTGTCTAAACTTTAGCCTCCTGACCTACTGTTGTGACCGCTGACCTCTGACCTCCCCCACAGCAGTGACCCAAGTAAAAAGAAGCAGCACATCTGCCACATCCCCGGCTGCAACAAGATCTACGGGAAGACGTCTCACCTGCGCGCCCACCTGCGTTGGCACACCGGGGAGAGACCGTTCGTCTGCAGCTGGACCTTCTGTGCCAAACGCTTCACCCGCTCTGACGAGCTGCAGAGACACAAGAGGACACACACAGGTCAGACACACACACACACACAGGTCAGACACACACAGGTCAGACACACACACACACACACAGGTCAGACACACACAGGTCAGACACACACACACACAGGTCAGACACACACACACACACAGGTCAGACACACACAGGTCAGACACACACACACAGGTCAGACACACACACACACACAGGTCAGACACACACAGGTCAGACACACACACACAGGTCAGACACACACACACACACAGGTCAGACACACACAGGTCAGACACACACAGGTCAGACACACACAGGTCAGACACACACACACACACAGGTCAGACACACACACAGGTCAGACACACACACACACACAGGTCAGACACACACAGGTCAGACACACACACACACAGGTCAGACACACACAGGTCAGACACACACACAGGTCAGACACACACACACACACAGGTCAGACACACACAGGTCAGACACACACACACACAGGTCAGACACACACACAGGTCAGACACACACACAGGTCAGACACACACACACACACAGGTCAGACACACACAGGTCAGACACACACACACAGGTCAGACACACACACACACAGGTCAGACACACACACACACACAGGTCAGACACACACACACACACACAGGTCAGACACACACACACAGGTCAGACACACACACACACACACAGGTCAGACACACACACACACACACAGGTCAGACACACACACAGGTCAGACACACACACACAGGTCAGACACACACAGGTCAGACCCCCCCCCCCCCCCCCCCCCCCAGTGTGTCAGAGGACATGCTGTAACCTTGTCTCCCTCTCTCCTCGCAGGAGAGAAGAAGTTTGTGTGCCCGGACTGTCCCAAGAGGTTCATGCGCAGCGACCACCTGTCCAAGCACATCAAGACTCACCTGAACAAGAAGGCCGCCACCGCCTCTGGCCCCGCCCCTGCAGACAGCTCCGCCCCCGCCCCCCTGGCCGACGCCCCCAGCGAGCCACACACCCTGGTCACCATGGAGACGCTGACGGCGGAGAGCATAGCGCGGCTTGCAGGAAGTGGCATCAACGTGATGCAGATGGGAGACCTGCACCAGATCAACAGCAATGGCTACTGAGGGAGAGGAGGGTCCATGCTGCCACTAGCGACCCAGGGGAGGGCTGGTTGGTTGGCTGGCTGGTTGACTGGCTTGCTGGTTAGCTGGCTTGCTGGTTGACAGGCTAGCAGACTGGCTGCCTGCTTAGCTGGCTGCTTAGCTGGCTGGCTAGCTGGTTGGTTGGCTGGCTGGCTGGTTGACAGGCTACCTGGTTAGCTGGCTGGTTGACAGGCTAGCTGGTTGGTTGGCTGGATAGCTGGTTGACAAGCTGGCAGGCTGGCTGGCTAGCTGACAGGCTGACTGGGTAGCTGGCTGGCTGAACTTCTGTCTTACCTGAGGGGGGGTCGCAGCCTGGACTTGGGGGGGGGGTATTATTATGAGAACTCAGGCAGGGCAGGCCCCCCTCTCACCCCCCCACCAGAACCAGCAGGACATCGAAGGACTATCGATGGAGAAGGGGGGGGGGGGGGGGTTGTGATTAGCATGAACTTGTGGAAGGGAATGGCACTACAGTGAAGTGTTGGACTTCACACACACACACACACACCCAAGGGCTCAGTCTAACTGGTGTTGTGAAGGTGCTTGTTACAGCCTCCACCCAAGCCATGTGTACCAGCTAGCCCCTCCTCCCCCTCCCCCTCGCTCCCCATGCCAGCTTCCTCTCAGGTCTCTGCTATATTCCAGGTGTATTCTGGGTAATCTACAGGTGTATTATAGAAATGCTACAGGTATAATCTAGGTATGCTGCAGGTAAACCACAGGTGTGTTCAGGACAAGGGCTTCTCTAACCCACTCCACAGTCCCAGTTTGGCCTGTCCAGTCTGTTCAGCAGGAATAAAACCACACTGCCACCCAGAAACTTCCTTCCCTTTTACATCACTCATGAGATAGATACACTTCTAAGCCATCGCGATTTAATATCATATCACATAGGAGCAGCAACAACAACAAAAAGTTTTATAGATAGCTTTTTTTTTTTTTTTGGTATGTATATATTTTTTCTAAACCTGTAAAGCTACATAAATTCTTACCATAGGAAGGATCGACTCGTATGGTTGTGAGAGATCGCCTTTCAATGAGTTTCTCCTACGCAATCAATCTTAAACTTATATTGCTATTATCACTTTTATATAAATGTAGATTTTGTTGGTAAGTTCTTGGAAAGTGTTCTGTCGAGAGGACTCGAGTATGTATCCAGTCCAGTCTTCCCAGTACTCATTTATCTATGGTTTATTAGTTGGCTATTTTTTATTTTAATTTTTTTAGATTCTCCACGACTACTTCAACACTGTGGAAATGTCTCAGCAAATGAAGTGAAAACTCATAACTCCTCATAGCCAGATGCAAAAAAAACTTTAAGCTTTTAACCAAAGGTTCAGATTCCGGAAGACCTCCAGGGGGTTGTGAGTCAGGGGGGCGTCTTTGTGGAACGTGCTTGTGCCTAGGAGGTTAGCCAGCAACACCAACACCACTATCATGTATCAGATAAACCTGTTGAGCTCAATTGATGAAACATTTAAGATATCTTTGTAATCCAGAGTTTTCTTCTCACGTGTATTCTTGGCAGACTGGGTGTAAGTGGTTGCACATCAAATAACTTATTTTGTTCTCCTGGTGTCCTAAAACTAAACATTTTCACCGTAGAAAATATCCACCAAGTTTGAGGCTAGTTTGGGGGGAGAGGAGAAGAGTATGTTGTCCTACAGTATTTGGTTAATTTCTATCACTTAAAGTAATTGTCATTGGAACAATAAGTGCCCTTAACTCATCATGTTTTATTTTATATGCGAATGTTGGTTTTGTATTTGTGAATCTCATTTCTACAAAAGCCAGCTGCTGGATTAAAATGATGAACATCACAACATGAGTTGTGTCTGCTTGGCTGTGGAGACCGACTACAAGCACACACTGATGTAGCACAGTCAAGCATGAACACACACACGTCATGACTGCTGTCTAGTACCATCACTCTGCTCTCCTGTCTAGTACCATCACTCTCCTGTCTAGTACCATCACTCTCCTGTCTAGTACCATCACTCTGCTCTCCTGTCTAGTACCATCACTCTGCTCTCCTGTCTAGTACCATCACTCTGCTCTCCTGTCTAGTACCATCACTCTGCTCTCCTGTCTAGTACCATCACTCTGCTCTCCTGTCTAGTACCATCACTCTCTTGTCTAGTACCATCACTCTGCTCTCCTGTCTAGTACCATCACTCTGCTCTCCTGTCTAGTACCATCACTCTCCTGTCTAGTACCATCACTCTGCTCTCCTGTCTAGTACCATCACTCTGCTCTCCTGTCTAGTACCATCACTCTGCTCTGCTACTCTAGTACCATCACTCTCCTGTCTAGCACCATCACTCTGCTCTCCTGTCTAGCACCATCACTCTCCTGTCTAGTACCATCACTCTGCTCTCCCTGTTGTGTTCCTTTCATAGGTCAGATATTATGAAGTTAGTTGGAGCGGTTCCTTAACCCTTGTGTTATCTTCGGGCCATTCTGACCCATCAGTCATTGTGACCCACTGTCATATTGCAACAACTTTACCGCATACAAAAACAAAGTGAAGCATTTTCTTTTAACCATTGGGCTGTCTCAGAAAGAAAGTTATTTGTATTTGTTTTTGTATTGAGTAAACACAACGATGGTTCGTTATGAACCTTTGGGTCATGTTACCCGAAGGCAGCACAAGGGTTAAATACTTTGACCAAAAAGTTTCAAGGACAAACTCTGTAGTGAAATAGTTTTATTAATGACACAGCAAGTAATAAAATAACAATCGTCAATACACACTTAACATAGCAACCAAAGAAACAGAAATCGAACAAAACATTCAATTAGCCTGCCTTTTCATTACAGAACGTCCCTCTAAAACCAACCCCAGTGGCTGTTCAGCAACTATGATCAACAGCCCCCTCTACTGGCAACCCCTGTTTACATCATCCGGTGGTCTTCATCTGTGCCGTGTAGATAACACACCCTCCTCTTCCTCCACAGTCTTCAGCTTGTCACGAAGACTACAGGAGAACAAGGAGGAGGACTGTTAACAGCTCACAAACATTGTTTCAGAAGGAGCAGATGAAGACAAAAAACAACTGTTCCATTGTGGTAAATTGTAACATTTCATCATATTTTATCTAACCACACACACACGCATAAAATGTTCTCCTAAAGACCTGTGTGTTTGATTGCCCTGCAGCCCTCAGACTGGCGTCTACCCTGCAGGGCCTACCAGACAGCCAGATCATGTCCTGATATCCAGTCTGGCTTCAGGAGCATGTAGAAATCTCAGGTGTGGGACGTACCTGCTGAGGCAGGACTGACCTGCTGAGGCAGAACTGACCTGGTGAGGCAGGACTGACCTGCTGAGGCAGGACTGACCTGCTGAGGCAGAACTGACCTGGTGAGGCAGAACTGACCTGGTGAGGCAGGACTGACCTGGTGAGGCAGGACTGACCTGGTGAGGCAGGACTGACCTGCTGAGGCAGGACTGACCTGCTGAGGCAGGACTGACCTGCTGAGGCAGGACTGAGCTGGTGAGGCAGGACTGAGCTGCTGAGGCAGGACTGAGCTGCTGAGGCAGGACTGACCTGCTGAGGCAGGACTGACCTGCTGAGGCAGGACTGACCTGCTGAGGCAGGACTGACTTGCTGAGGCAGGACTGAGCTGCTGAGGCAGGACTGACCTGCTGAGGCAGGACTGACTTGCTGAGGCAGGACTGAGCTGCTGAGGCAGGACTGATCTGCTGAGGCAGGACTGACCTGCTGAGGCAGGACTGACCTGCTGAGGCAGGACTGAGCTGGTGAGGCAGGACTGAGCTGCTGAGGCAGGACTGAGCTGCTGAGGCAGGACTGACCTGCTGAGGCAGGACTGAGCTGCTGAGGCAGGACTGAGCTGCTGAGGCAGGACTGACCTGCTGAGGCAGGACTGATCTGCTGAGGCAGGACTGAGCTGGTGAGGCAGGACGTACCTGCTGAGGCAGGACGTACCTGCTGAGGCAGGATTGACCTGGTGAGGCAGGACGTACCTGCTGAGGCAGGACTGACCTGCTGAGGCAGGACTGACTTGCTGAGGCAGGACTGACCTGCTGAGGCAGGACTGACCTGCTGAGGCAGGACTGACCTGCTGAGGCAGGATTGATCTGCTGAGGCAGGATTGATCTGCTGAGGCAGGACTGATCTGCTGAGGCAGGACTGACCTGCTGAGGCAGGACTGAGCTGGTGAGGCAGGACTGAGCTGCTGAGGCAGGACTGACCTGCTGAGGTAGGACTGACCTGCTGAGGCAGGACTGAGCTGCTGAGGCAGGACTGACCTGCTGAGGCAGGACTGATCTGCTGAGGCAGGACTGAGCTGGTGAGGCAGGACTGACCTGCTGAGGCAGGACTGAGCTGCTGAGGCAGGACTGACCTGCTGAGGTAGGAGTGGACATCAGAGAAGCCGTGGTACTGGGCCATGGGGAGCAGGATGCCGGTGGGACAGCGTCCATCTCTAAGACGACAGAAGCTGCAGTTACAGATCCCGCGACACGGAGGACAGGTCCACATCTGCACAGATACCACACCTTCATTAGCCCACACAGATACCACACCTTCATTAGCCCACACAGATACCACACCTTCATTAGCCCACACAGATACCACACCTTCATTAGCCCACACAGATACTACACCTTCATTAGCCCACACAGATACCACACCTTCATTAGCCTACAGAGATACCACACCTTCATTAGCCCACACAGATACCACACCTTCATTAGCCCACACAGATACCACACCTTCATTAGCCTACACAGATACTACACCTTACACTTACATTTAGTCATTTAGCAGACGCTCTTATCCAGAGCGACTTACAGTAAGTACAGGGACATTCCCCCCAAGGCAAGTAGGGTGAGGTGCCTTGCCCAAGGACACAACGTCATTTTGCACGGCAGGGAATCGAACCGGCAACCTTCTGATTAATAGCCCGATTCCCTAACTGCTCAGCCATCTGAATCCCTTCATTAGCCTACACAGATACCACACCTTTATTAGCCTACACAGCATATCCTCTCTGTCTTCACTGCCACAGTGTACATCGGCGTACCTGAGGACAAGCTGAGGTACCTGAGGACAAGCTGGGGTACCTGAGGACAAGCTGAGGTACCTGAGGACAAGCTGGGGTACCTGAGGACAAGCTGGGGTACCTGAGGACAAGCTGGGGTACCTGAGGACAAGCTGGGGTACCTGAGGACAAGCTGAGGTACCTGAGGACAAGCTGAGGTACCTGAGGACAAGCTGACGTTGCTGAGGACAAGCTGACGTTGCTGAGGACAAGCTGAGGTACCTGAGGACAAGCTGAGGTACCTGAGGACAAGCTGAGGTACCTGAGGTACCTGAGGACAAGCTGAGGTACTTGAGGACAAGCTGACCTACCTGAGGACAGGCTGTGAAACAGTTAAAGAACATTGTGGTTCCATTGTTGTTCCTTCATGTTACAGCGTTATCAAGCACATGTTGAAAGGCTGCTCCTTAACCTTGAAAGACACTTCCGAAGTGTGTGCGTGAGAGTGTGTGTGAGTCAGAATGTGGGAGTGAGAATGTGTGTGTGTGTGTGAGAGAAAGTGTGTGAGTGTATATGTTAATGTGAGAGTGTGTGTGAGAGAATGTGGGAGTGAGAAAGTGTGTGTGTGTGTCACTGTAACAGTGAAGGTTGTATTGGTGATCTGGGGTGTGACTGGAGAGCAGCTGTGGACAGAGAGCTCTGTCTGATAAGAACTGCAGCACAGCAACAGATCCTCAGATACACACAGAGAACTGAGGTGTCTCAAAGTGTGTGTAGGTGTGTGTGAGAAGCCAATTGAAACAGAAAATGTGTTCAACATGTTTAAAATAAATCCAGGAAAAAAAAGAATATATAATTTCACGTTACGAGAGAGAAAGAGTATATACACACACGTATTATGATATGTAAGAGACAGCGACGCCCCCCTGGCGGGGCAGCGACGCCCCCCTGGCGGGCCAGCGACGCCCCCCTGGCGGGGCAGCGACGCCCCCCTGGCGGGGCAGCGACGCCCCCCTGGCGGGGCAGCGACGCCCCCCTGGCGGGGCAGCGACGCCCCCCTGGCGGGGCAGCGACGCCCCCCTGGCGGGGCAGCGACGCCCCTCTGGCGGGGCAGCGACGCCCCCCTGGCGGGGCAGCGACGCCCCCCTGGCGGGGCAGCGACGCCCCCCTGGCGGGGCAGCGACGCCCCCCTGGCGGGGCAGCGACGTTCCCCAGGCGTAACCCTGGCAGGGTTCTCACCGGGTCCAGCAGAGCCGTTTTAACGTCCTCCCCGTAGCGGTTCCTCAGGCAGGGGCCGCAGAACTGGCCCTGCAGCCCCCGACACGTCTCCCCGCGGCAGCTCGTCTTGGTGTCCACCGTCTTCTGACGACACTGGTGACACGTGCTGCCCTGCGGGGGGGGGGGCATTAGCAGCAGAAGTAGTAGTATTAGTAGTACTAGTATGACTAGTAGTAGTCTTAGTAGTACTAATAGTAGTACTAGTAGTAGTCTTAGTAGTACTAGTAGTAGTACTTGTATTAGTAGCAAGTTCATTTAGCGGGTGCTTTTAACCAATGTGAGATACAGGGGGATTTGAACCTACGATCTTTATACCAGCAGGCAACGTCTCTGAGCTTTACCTATCCCCACTCTGAACCGCCCAGAAGCTCCTGAGGTACCCAGAGAGGGTGGAGGCGGAGGGTGGAGGTGTGCAGAGCACATACCGTGGAGCTGCTGTAAACCTTCTCCGTCAAACTGTCGGCCACCAGCTCCAGCTCCTCCTCCGTCACCTCCTCCACCGGCCGCCCCACGTGGGCCTTGCCCTGGTACGGCCGCGGGTTGCCACGGCGACGAGATGCTCCCCGGACCTGGGGCGCAGGAAGTGGGCGTGAAGTATTCCAGGAAACCCTCCACACACACACCTCAAGCAGCTTGTCCTCCACACACACACACACACCTCAAGCAGCTTGTCCTCCACACACACACACACACACACACCTCCAGCAGGTCACCCTACACACACACACACACACACACACACCTCCATCAGCTCGTCCTCCAAGCTGAGCTCCAGCTCTGGAGGGGCAGCAGAGTCGTCGCCCGACCCCATGGAGCGGGTCCTTCTCCTGGACATCCTCTCAGGGTTCCTCCTGGAGCCTCCTTCAACCTGGCCCGACCAGGGGGGCCGCTACACAGGACGGAGGGAGGGAGAGACAGAGAGACAGAGAGAGAGAGAAGGAGAGAGGGAGAGAGAGGGAGAGAGAGGGAGAGAGAAGGAGAGGGAGAGAGAGGGAGGGAGAAGGAGAGGGAGAGACAGAGAAGGAGAGGGAGAGAGAGGGAGGGAGAAGGAGAGGGAGAGACAGAGAGAAGGAGAGGGAGAGAAGGAGAGAAGGAGAGAGAGGGAGAGAGAAGGAGAGAGAGAGAGGGAGAGAAGGAGAGAGAGGGAAAGAGAACAGACAGACGGACGAATAGACAGATGGATTGATAGATGGATGGATGGGCATGACTCAGTGGCCCAGTCCTGCTCTGAACAGAAACAGACTCACAGAAGTCTTCTCTTTGAGCCGCTTGGCTCCCTGATTCTTCAGCAGCCGTTCCCCTCCAGGCATCTGCTGCAGGTCAGCCATCAGCCTGGCCAACTGACACACACACACACACACACACACACACATTAGACAACCCATCATCGATCCATATCCCTCTACTGAAGGGCAGCCATGTTTAGGTGTGGTAGATCAGGGGTCAAGGGTCACAGCTGGTTCTATTCACCATAGCTTTGTTGGCTTTGATGTTCTGAGCCCGCTTGTCAAGGAACGACTTGGGTTCCTCCACCTCCGAATCAGACCCAGAAGCTGCCTTCATCACCAACTTCACCTCCTCCATTTCCTCCTTAACGTTCCTCTCCTTCTTCACTTTCTTCTCCTCAACTTTCCTCTCCTCCTCCTCACTGGAGGGGTGAGCAGTTTGTTGGGAGCGCAGGCTGACCCTCAGTTGGAAGCGAGGAGGGGCAGGTGTCCTGGTCACACAGGCGCCGTCACCACTGTCGGACGTCTGATGCACGAGCTAAACACGTTATACAGACACACGAATAGTGCATTTAGAAAATGGATTAGAAGGGCAAAGTTCTAACGGTATTTCGGCGGTCAGGTAAAGGAAGAGTTTACTCAAATCAACTTAAGTTAAGGAATCTTATAAAATACATCGTTTGTGATGCCTTCGGGTGATAACCGTTGAACCGTTAATATAGTTGCAGAGTTAATATATTTGTGATCAGCTTGGTTATGGAATATAGTTGCATATCTGACAAACTCAGGCCGGTCCGATATGGACTATAAAACAAAGTCGCACCTTGATGTCCAAATGATCACTTGTCTCACTGTCGGAGAATCCATAAAACGTCTGATCGTTTTCTGACTCTTCAGCAAAGATGTCAGCCAAACGTTTGGCGCGACAGTCCATACTCAGAGCACCGATCTGCGGGGGATGATGACAACACAACAGAGACATATATAACTACGACCATGAACACGTTGAGATCTATGGTTATCTCACACCAAACTTTTTGAGAGCCCTGTGAACACGTTTAATTCGTCTCGTTACGCATCTGAACCGGTTTGATTCTAGGTACTAGTTACGCCAATGAACATGTTTCATAAATAACACTAATATTGGTCAAGTATGAGTGTCGTTACATTTTCCATCTTCAGTCAGTCAGTCACAGCAGTGCGTGCAACCTGGGATTCAAAAGCTGTTGTTTTTTAAGTCCCGCCTATTTAACCCTAAATGTCCAATTATCTGATAAGCAGGTCGAAGAAGACAAGCACGTGAAGAGCAAGTGAAAAAGTCATCAACAGGGGTCGGTAACCGTCAATCAACTACTTTCCCCCTCATTTTTCACTAGCGCATTGGGAGCCAGAATATATGACAAGATTGATGAGTGGTTATTGCCATCCATCGTTTTAAAATAATAATCAACAAACAAACAAACAAAAAATATTTTCTAGTTCTCCATCTAGGCTTTTTTCTGTTTATTTAGCTGTAGCCTCGAGCTTTTGAACTTCGTTTTTGGCATCTCCAAGTGAGTATTTAAAATATTTCTCTTTAATGTTGGATTTTTATTATGGAAGAACTTCAGTTTACACACAAAGCTAGTCCCACCGCCTATATGACTGCATAAGGTATATGTTTCGTTAAAATGTCTGCATTTATTGTTGCTGCTCATGCGTTGAATTAAATTAATGCAACTAACGAACGGTCCAAATAAATTCCCCAAATTCCTTCAGCATGGCGTTTCTAGCGTCCTTGGTGTCCTTGTGTTCTATCAGGTCCCGTTGATGAGGGTGTGTGGGCACGCGGGTGTGTGGGCACGCAGGTGCGGAGCGGTGGGAGGGAGTGTGTGTGCCCCCGCTCCGCATTGTCCCAGGCTGCACGCTCACAGCACACACACTTTCATAACCATGCAACTGACTTCTGGAGTACTGGGTGAGTGTCACTTTCTTTTTCTTTCAGACGGCTGCGGTGTTTTATCGATTGGCAAAGAGTGTTGATTTGGGTTTGAATTTAGAATAATCTGTGTGATGTTCAAGATAAGAAATAGGAATGTGAAGAGTGTAGGTCGTACCCTGGCGTCATACGACGTTCACATACGCAGAGAACTTGACATTCACTTGACTGCTTGTCAAATATGTTTATAAAACATTTTGATACATCAGAACATTTTTTGTTTTCTTGCTGCACTGTACTATATGATATTTTAGATATTATAACTATTACACTGTGTCTGGTAGCTGAGGTTTAGTCACTTGCAATGTGCCTGATCAACACACTACCGAAATACACTTCAAACCAGGACTTCTGATCCTTGTAATCTACTGAATGTAATGTTTGTTGTTTAAAACAAGTATTTAAAACAAGTGTTTCTCACTAGGGTAAAGGTATGGGTAACATTATGTTCACAATACATTATTCATCTAAGAGCATATGTGTATAGTGTTTATATAGACCAGTATAGTATCAGTTTGGCTACATTAGGCATGTACATATTGATGTGATCGTTTGTCATTGTGTTTCTGTGCGTGTATGTCCCTTTGTGTGTGTGGGTGTGTGTCTATCCCTGCATGTGTGTGTGTGTCTGCGTCGGTCTGTGTGTGTGTCCCCTTTTGTGTGTGTGCGTGCCTATGTGTGTGTGTCTGTTCCTGTGTGTGTGTCTGCGTGAGTGTGTAGGCTGCCTGTGTGTGTGTGTGTGCTGGCTGCTTGAGGTGCGGGGCCGGAGGTGTGTGTTTGAAGTGTCTAACCCTCGGAACCTGGCGTGGAAGGAGCGTGGCAACGTGAGCGGCTCCGAGCAGCTCTGCGCCAACACACACTGCTGCGTGGCGTACCTGAGCCTGCAGGGAGGACAACATGTCCAAGACTACCTCGGTGAGGAGGGGGAGGGTACAGACATGAGGTACAGACATGTAGAGGAGGTTAGGGTACAGACATGAGGTACAGACATAGAGGAGGTTAGGGTACAGACATGAGGTACAGACATAGAGGAGGTTAGGGTACAGACATGAGGTACAGACATAGAGGAGGTTAGGGTACAGACATGAGGTACAGACATGTAGAGGAGGTTAGGGTACAGACATGAGGTACAGACATGTAGAGGAGGTTAGGGTACAGACATGAGGTACAGACATGTAGAGGAGGTTAGGGTACAGACATGAGGTACAGACATGTAGAGGAGGTTAGGGTACAGACATGAGGTACAGACATATAGAGGAGGTTAGGGTACAGACATGAGGTACAGACATGTAGAGGAGGTTAGGGTACAGACATGAGGTACAGACATATAGAGGAGGGGGAGGGTACAGACATGAGGTACAGACATATAGAGGAGGTTAGGGTACAGACATGAGGTACAGACATGTAGAGGAGGTTAGGGTACAGACATGAGGTACAGACATGTAGAGGAGGTTAGGGTACAGACATGAGGTACAGACATGTAGAGGAGGTTAGGGTACAGACATGAGGTACAGACATGTAGAGGAGGTTAGGGTACAGACATGAGGTACAGACATGTAGAGGAGGTTAGGGTACAGACATGTTGAGAGGGGTTTCGATCACAGTAATCCGACCTCTGTTACAAAAGCTAACTGACCACATGGGACCCTGGTCACGGGTAATGCAGTATTTGGATGTGGCTTTGAATTCAAGTGTCTCCTAACGTCCTAATGTCAAATCAGAATTTCTTTATGTGCATGTGTGTGTGTGTGTCCATGGATGTGTGTGTGTGTCCATGGATGCGTGTGTGTGTGTGTCTCAGGCTGCAGTGTCATGGACCTGCCTTGTCCCCTCCCCACCTGCTCCATAACCAGACAGGACGAGTATCTGGTCAGGTGTGTGTGCAGCTCAGACCTCTGCAACGCCATCGACAACATCACCTGGAGCCCCGAGCAGGAGACAGCAAACCCCCTCCGCCCCGGCAGCCTAGTGGGTACGGAAGGTAGAAACCTGACCTTGTGCTTTGTCCTTATCCTGCATCCACTCCCTTTCTCCCTCCTGTTCTGAATTTCCCCCTCCCTCCCTCCCTCCCTCCCTCCCTCCCTCCCTCCCTCCCTCCCTCCCTCCCTCCCTCCCTCCCTCCCTCCCTCCCTCCCTCCCTCCCTCCCTCCCTCCCATCCCATCCTAGCTATACCCATCCCCATGTTCTACCACTGAGCTATACCCATCCCCATGTTCTACCACTGAGCTATACCCATCCCCATGTTCTACCACTGAGCTGTGTGTGCGCAGGTGGTGGACTGGTGGCTGTCAGTATTCTGCTCGGATGCTTGGTTTTCGTAGTCACGCTTTTCACAGCAGTCAAGTGTAGACACTTCAAAGGTAAATTATACTGTACTTGAGATGTTATTGTTGCACTGTTATTGTTGCACATTGTTGCAGTTGAGACGCTGCCATTTGCTGTTCAACATGCCTAGTAGCTAAGAGGCAGCTGTGTGTCCCCTCAACCCTGTCTTCCTGTCCCCAACCCTGTCTTCCTGTCCCCAACCCTGTCTTCCTGTCCCCAACCCTGTCTTCCTTTCCCCAACCCTGTCTTCCTGTCCCCAACCCTGTCTTCCTTTCCCCAACCCTGTCTTCCTTTCCCCAACCCTGACTTCGTGTCCCCAACCCTGTCTTCCTGTCCCCAACCCTGTCTTCCTTTCCCCAACCCTGTCTTCCTGTCCCCAACCCTGTCTTCCTGTCCCCAACCCTGACTTCCTGTCCCCAACCCTGTCTTCCTGTCCCCAACCCTGTCTCCCTGTCCCCAACCCTGTCTTCCTGTCCCCAACCCTGTCTTCCTGTCCCCAACCCTGTCTTCCTGTCCTCAACGCTCCTCAACCCTCTCTTCTTAGTTCTGTTCTGAGATAACATTTGACCTTCCTTTTAATACGACCAGTTGTATTCTTCTTAATTTTTTTCCTCCTCCGCCCTCCGTCAGTCTATCTCCCCTGATATGGACTGGCCTTGGCTTTCATCTCAAACATCTCACTCCCTTTTGTCCAGCCTCTCCTCACTCTCCACTCCCCCTCCTACTCAAGATGTGAGAACTTTCAAAGAACAACATTCAGAGGACTCTGTAAGGCCCCCTGCTCTGACTCTCACGTCTAGTCTGCACGTCAGCTGTAATAAACTGATGTCTCTGTATTCAACTCCCAGATACCCTGCTTTCCTCTCAGCATGGTCACAAGCCAACCAGCCCTAGTCTGGACCTCACCAATATGGTGGAAAGACCTGATTTAGACCTCACCAACATGGAGTTACATGAGGTAAGTTCTGGTCTGGACCTCACCAACATGTATTAATTGATAAAGTTATTTTTCAGATGGTCTGTCATGTATCATGTTGCAGGTGATAGGGAAGGGGCACTTTGCGACCGTGTGGCGTGGTTTCCAGAAGGGGGCGATGGTGGCAGTGAAGGTGTACCTTGCGGGAAACGAACACAGCTTTACCACAGAGCGGGAGGTATACAAGCTGCCCCTCCTGGTGCATGCTGGGATAGCGGACTTCCTGGGCGCCGGGAGACTGGAGGGCGGAGAGATGGTGCTGGTGCTGGAGCTGGCGGCGTATGTGAGTCACATGACCTTGATGTTCTCTGAGTCACATGACCTTTATGTTCTTTGAGTCACATGACCTTGATGTTCTCTGAGTCATACCAGGCTTGTATACATAGATGTCACATTGGCCTTTGGATTAAACTCTGCCGCCATGTTGGAGATGTCAAGACTGGCCTGTAAACAAACACAAGTGAACAGGGGCAATGAGATGCGTTTTTTCTGGATAAAAAGCAGAATGTTTTTGCAACCGATTTTTTTATGAGTTACATTTACATTTACATTTAGTCATTTAGCAGACGCTCTTATCCAGAGCGACTTACAGTAAGTACAGGGACATTCTCCCCGAGGCAAGTAGGGTGAAGTGCCTTGCCCAAGGACACAACGTCATTGGCAGAGCCGGGGATCGAACCAGCAACCTTCTGATTACTAGCCTGATTCTTTAACCGCTGATTCTTTAACCGAGTTGTTACTTATATTCGAGAGTTTTATAATTGAGTACACATTTTTTCAATTTTCTTCAGTTTCTAAGAATGTCGATAGTTAGGCTGTACTTGCTGTTCCAGAGTTCACTCCACCTCTTCCTGACCAAAAGCTCCTGTGATTGGCCGTCTTCCCTCCGCCTCGCTCGGTCTCTGGCAGACGGGCTGGCCTTCCTGCACTCTGAATTCTCTAGACATGGTACGGTCCTATCCCCCTCTGATCTCCATAGACATGGTACGGTCCTATCCCCCTCTGATCTCCATAGACATGGTACGGTCCTATCCCTATCCGATGACCCTTTGTCGATACACTGTAACATGTGCGCTTGAATTTGTGTGTGTGCTTTTATGTGTGCGCTTATATATGTTTGTGTGTGTGTCTGTGTGTGTGCAACTGACTGTGTGTGTGTGTTTTCCAGGCCTGTATAAACCCACTGTGGCCCACAGAGACTTGAGTAGCAGCAACGTTCTGGTGAGATCAGACGGTACCTGCGCCCTCTCCGACTTCAGCTGCTCCTCCATCCTGTATAACTCCCAGCGGGGCCCAGGAACCAGGGAGGGGGGCCCAGGAACCAGGCAGGGGGGCCTATGGACAGGGCAGGGCAACAGTGGAACCATAACCCAGGTGAGACTCACCTTTCAAAGCGATTTTTTTCACAAATATTTTTTGTCTCCCCTTTCCTCCTATATCCTTTCACTTCACGTGTGGAAAAAAAAGATTTGAAAGGAAAGATGAGGATACTCTGCTTTACGCGTCTCTGTATATATATAGATATATATATTTTTTTTTTTTATAATATTTGTGAAAAAATATTTGTTATAATATTTTTTCACAAATATTTTTTCTAAAAGATTTTTTCTAAAAGATTGTTTCTAAAAGATTTTTTCTAAAAGATTTTTCAAAAACTTTTCACAATTTCTTTTTCAAAAACTTTTTTCAAATTTTTTTTTTCTAAGGTGTTAAGCAGAGCACACACACATAACAGACACATAGTAGCACCATATTATCTCTGTTCTCTCCCCTTTCCTCCTATTTCCTTTCACTTCACTTGACCTGTGGATTTTTCGAAAAAGGTTTTTGAAAAAATCTTTTAGAATTTTTTTTTCTAAAAGATTTTTTCTAAAAGATTTTTTCTAAAACTTTTTTTCTAAAAGATTTTTTCTAAAACTTTTTTCTAAAAGATTTTTTCTAAAACTTTTTTCTAAAATATTTTTTCTAAAACTTTTTTCAAAAATATTTTTTCTAAAGCTTTTTTCAAAAATATTTTTTCTAAAACTTTTTTCAAAAATATTTTTTCTAAAACTTTTTTTGAAAAATCCACAGGTCAAGTGAAGTAAAAGGAGAAGGGAGAACAGAGAAGCGTAAAGCAGAGTATCCTCATCTTTCCTTTCAAATATTTTTTTTCCACACGTGAAGTGAAAGGAAATAGGAGGAAAGGGGAGAGAACAGAGATAATATGGTGCTACTATGTGTCTGTTATGTGTGTGTGCTCTGTTAAACACCAGAGGTATCTGTACTGTGATTAACAGAGGTATCTGTGCTGTGATTAACAGAGGTATCTGTGCTGTGATTAACAGAGGTATCTGTGCTGTGCTCTGGTGTCTCCCTGGACAGGGCAGCCTGGTGGGCACTCTGATCTACATGTCTCCAGAGGTGCTGGAGGGCAGCGTGAACCTTCGGAGCAGCAAGTGGATGATTCAGGGAGACGTGTATGCTTTGGGCCTGCTGCTCTGGGAGATCTGGACTCGCTGCTCTACTCTCTACACTGGTAGGCTGCTCTCTCTCTGCTCTACCATCTACACTGGTAGCTGGTCTCTCTCTCTCTGCTCTACCCTCTACACTGGTAGGCTGCTCTCTCTCTGCTCTACCCTCTACACTGGTAGGCTGCTCTCTCTGCTCTACCCTCTACACTGGTAGCTGGTCTCTCTCTCTGCTCTACCCTCTTCACTGGTAGCTGCTTTCTCGCTCTGCTCTAACCTCTACACTGGTAGGCTCCTCTCTCTTGCTGGCTTGTATATTTGGGGTGTGAGATTCCAGTCAGCCTTTGTCATCTAGTGTTTGACTGTGGGCTGCTTTTTTTATTCCCCTAGGCAGCGCTGTGCCGGAGCATGCCCTGCCCTATGAGACCGAGCTGGGGGTCTGTCCCTCGCTGGAGCTCCTCTGTCTGCATGTGGCCGAGAGGAGACAGAGACCTGCGATACCCAAACACTGGGAGCAGGCCTTCCAGGTACCGTGGCTTCACTGCATGGTGCTATACTCAGCTTCACTGCGTGGTGCTATACTCAGCTTCACTGCATGGTGCTATACTCAGCTTCACTGCGTGGTGCTATACTCAGCTTCACTGCGTGGTGCTATACTCAGCTTCACTGCGTGGTGCTATACTCAGCTTCACTGCGTGGTGCTATACTCAGCTTCACTGCGTGGTGCTATACTCAGCTTCACTGCGTGGGGCTATACTCAGCTTCACTGCGTGGCGCTATACTCAGCTTCACTGCATGGTGCTATACTCAGCTTCACTGCGTGGTGCTATACTCAGCTTCACTGCGTGGGGCTATACTCAGCTTCACTGTGTGGCGCTATACTCAGCTTCACTGCGTGTATAACCCAAAAAATCTATTTTAATCTGATTAATCTTTCTTTCTTTTTTGATCTGTTTCAGGTGTTTTCACTTGAGGATATTGTGACAGACTGCTGGGATCACGACGCAGATGCAAGATTAACGTCCCAGTGTGCTCTGGACAGGCTTCTCACCCTCCAAGCCTGACACGGCTCCCCACGTCTACTCAAGGAGTTCCTCTTCTACAGAGGCGCCGCTAAGGACTCTGGGCCCCCTGGAGACTCTGGGCACCCTGGGGTTTCTGGGCACCCTGGGGAATCTGGGCCCCCTGGGGTTTCTGGGCCCCCTGGCTCATTGTACTCTGGGCCCCAAAATCAAAACCATGCAGTAAAGTAAGGGGTTCTGCTGGGCTCCCTGTCTGACCAGGGCCCCCCCCCTCCCCCCACCCTGTCTGACCAGGGCCCCTAGAATCATCCTCATCCCCCCTCCCCCCCACCCTTATGGCTCCCCTGCTCTTCTAGACCGTTTATAAGTAGCCAGGACATGTTTCTGCTGCTTCTGCATCCATTACTGAAGAGTTTTTTGTTATTAAGCTCAAGGTTGGTCTGGTTGTCCCTTGAATTGTTCACTTTGACACTGATCCATTTATGCATGCTAATTAGTTGTTGTTTTTTTGTTGTAAATTTTATTTTTTGTTGGTTCATCTAGATATTTTGTACTTCTGCTATGAAGCAAATTTTTGTGACTTTTCTTTTATTAAGATATTTTTACTTTCCATATTTTTCATTTTGATCCAACCTCATGCATAATGAAGACTATATCTAGGAAAACTGGTACATTAACCAAGTAGTACATTTGATGAGTAAACTTGTTGTTTATTTAACATGACATTACACAAAAAATCACATCAAGTAAATCAGAAATGTATAGGACAGTGCAGTATCTGCAATAAATGTATATTTGAGTTGTGACTCCTACTATATACAGACATGGGAAGTAACAAAAAACAAATACTTTGTTACTGTACTTGTTACAAATTTTTCAGTGTATTTTTCTGAAAACTTTTTACTTTAACTTTTTAAACAAATATCTGTACTTTCTAACTCTAACATTTTCAAGCCAGGTTCGTTTATTTTAGTTTTAATCTGTATTTAGTCGCACAACAATGGTAAGATAGTCTCCGAAGCTACCATGGAGCTTGGAAGACAGCAACAAGAAGATAATTTTTCCCAAGAAGTTCTTCAAGAAAAGTTTGCATCATTGGTGAGTACTTGATGAGGAATCTATTATACTCTACTTTACTCTATTGTGCTCTGCTCTGCTTTACTCTACTCTGTTTTTGGCTTCTCTGTTCTCTCATCTCCTTTCACTGAGAAACGTTTTCAAAAGGTTGATTTTTTTAAATATTTTTTGGTTTCGAATTTTTTTTTTCCAAAGGTTAAAAAAAAATGTTGGGAAAAGAAAATCTAAAAAAAGGTTGAAAAAAATAATCTTTCACTGTGTGTGTGAAAAAAAGGTACGTTATTGATGAGACAGAGGGAGTTACCGATGTCAACATGACTGAGAATAGAGATATTCCTGATCACCCATGGCCATATGAAGGAGATGTTTGAAAATCACGGCGTCAAAAAATATTCCTGGTGAATTCGCTGCGTGTTTATAGTGTATTTTTGTATTAATGAATTAAAATGATATGAGGTCCAGTTACCAGCGTGACACTAACACAGGTAAGATCTCTTCTAGTTTTATGTCACTTTGAGTATCTCGCACTGCAGCACGCGCTGAGACCAACTCGGCTCTCGTTGCGCATAGATGAGTGCAGATAACCTGAATCTTCTGTTGAGTGGAAGAAATGTGGACTTTTATGGAGAGGCGGGGCTTGTTTACATTACGCAGTTAGCATCCGGAAGAGAAACAGTCCTGATCAGAATTCATACAAACTTCCCTAGAAGGACGCGAAGTCAAAGTCCAGACTTCATACCGCAGGTATGGTCGAGCGATAAATTGACGAATATAGTTTGCTCTAAAAAATACTTAGTGTTACTGTCCCCGGATTGTCTATGTATTTGGTTGAGGCTATGTAAGCTTAGATAGTTATGGAAATAACGATTATTGCGTTGTGGGTGGGGTGGACAACGCAGGTGTATATAACCCACTAAATGTTTCGAGCTTTCTTTCCATTTCTAGTCAAGATTTGTTTGTAAACATTGATTAGATGGGATAACTAGTAAATTGACAAATCCTAGTAACAACTAGCCTAACTATGTATGACCGTTTTCTTCTCTACAGGATATCATCGGACAGTGTGTCAGTTTCAGATATACATTATGTGGCCAAATCAAGGTACTGCATGCCACTAAGGATAATATAACATTAGTGTAATTAATATGACAATTTATTAATATAAGTGTAATTACGTGTATTTGAAGATTTACAGTCAGGCAAACTGTGTTATTTCATCAAGGACCTCCAAACCCGGCCTACCCAGCCTTCCCCCCTGGCCAAGGCCCATATGCTCCAGGCTCGAACCCAGCCTTCCCCCCTGGTCAAGGCCCATATGCTCCAGGCTCCAACCCAGCCTACCCCCCAGGCATGACCCCAGGCATGAACCCAGGCATGAACCCCCACATGCCCCCACCCATGGCTCCAGGGACCATGCCCTACGGAGCCCCCGGAGGCCAGCCGTACCCCACCGGCCCTGGGTGCTACCCTGGAGTTCCCCCTGGGGGGATCCACCCTGGACCCTACCCCGGGGGTGTCCACCCTGGCTCACACCATCACCACGGACCGGGGGCGGGGCTTCCCGTGGCTGGGATGGGCATGGGAGTCGCCGGTCACAAAGGTCACAAAAAGATGAAGAAGATGAAGAAAGCTAAGAAAGCTCACAAGAAGCACAGCCACCATGGCAAGGTGAGTGGGAGGGTCCAGGAGCCCAGTCACAGGGAGGAGCGGCGGACTTTGAGAACAGTGGATGATAACATTCCTTCTATTATCATTCTACTCAAACTGGGTTAACACCCCTAGGTCACATGACTGATGAGTTTGCACTCAGTATGTGTCGTGTATTAATTATCCCTCGTCTTAACACAGCTCTAGATTCTAGAGGTCTAAATGTGTTCTGGAGTGGAATTAACTCTAGGTTCTAGAACAATAACTCTGGGTTCTAGAACAGTAACTCTGGGTTCTGGAACAGTAAGACTAGGTTCTAGAACAATAACTCTGAGTTCTCTCCCCTGTAGTCTTCCAGCAGCAGCAGCAGCAGCAGCTCAGACTGACATCTGAAGCGTTCAGAAACCTGCCATGTTATGAAGATAAACCAAATACAACCACCCATGGTTTAACAACAGACATAATAGTGTATAATAACGATATATTTTTTATCTTGATTCAAAGTATTTGTGCGTCCTGTAAATAATTTTTAACGGGCCATGTACAAAACTGTATTAATCATGAGCATTCTATGTAATAAACCTGTAATTGATTAAAAGCAATATTTAAATGAAATTAATACTTTTATTTTGTGTTTGTGCATTTCATTTGTACATCTCAAAATGAAGGTTCCTAAAGTGTGTCTTCAAGCATGTGGTGAATTTGTGAATTTGAAGTTTGACAGTATGGTGCCCTCTGCTGGCGGTCGAATGCATCCCGCAAAGATCCCAGCATGACTGGCTGTGTTCTCTCTGCAGGGGTGAGGCAGGGGTGAGGCAGGATGTTAGGGTGTTTGTACACTCACACAACATCCTGACATCCCAACATTCTAATGTAGGAAGTTGTGTTGACAATGTTGGCAGGAAAAGTCCAGTGCCAAGACAAGTGCCCTCTGACCAATTCGATAGCTTTGTAAGCACATTAATAACTGGTACAGCTCACTTTTCAGCCACTGAAAATGCCATGAGGTCAAAAACTAGGCAACATTTTATCTATAACCAGCTAGCTAGCTAGCTAGCCATACCGACATTCTGATCGCAATCAAAAAAAATTTGAAAGCATAACTGGAGTTAAAGAACTGGGATTCAATTTCAGAAGTCGAATCATAAAGTCTGTTTCCTATCATATTTTGAAGGAATGGATCCATGAATTTTGAGTAAGTATATTATTCTGTAACCTATTTTAAGATGTTCTTGTTTTAATGAGGTGAAGAGGAAGACGTGTTGAAAGGAGGAGAGGGGTGGAGAGGAAGGGTGGAGAGGTAAAGAGAAGGATGGGGGGGAGAAAGTCACAGGACACATGGAGGGTGGAGACATGGAGGAGGGGTAGAGAGACAGGTGATCTAGCCAGGTGACCAGCACAGGTGACCAGCACAGGTGACCAGCGTAGGTGACCAGCATTGCTTTGTCAGATTCCATTGTGGAGCAGAGAAAAAGTGCTTCTAGAAAACATAGCAGAACGTTAGGGATCAGAGAAGCTCAGTTTTAACGGTGGTTAGAGGCAGGGGAACGTTCTGTATTTACCAGGCACAGAGCAACAACAACAACACCAACTTCAAAATAACGACATCTCAGATACCAAGCACGGTATAACAATAATAGTATCACTGACATGGAACATCTCCACATGCAGAGAGAAGCCAAATGCTAATTTCTAGCTTTCTGGGAAAGGGATAACGAGAACAAGAGAATAGGGGAGCTATGGAGGAGGGAACAGGAGGGAAAGGAAGACAAGAGGGGAGTTAGGGAGGAGAAAGTGAGGGAAGGGAGGGAGGCTGTTACAGGGATGACTACACCCTTACATAACCTTCCACTGAGATTGGTTTATAATGGGAGGGGGGCTCGTCGCCTAGTTAGTACCAGTCCCCCCAGCCTAGCACCAGCTAGTCCACTCCCCCAGGGGTCAGATGGCTGAGCGGTTAGGGAGTCGGGCTATTAATCAGAAGGTTGTTGGTTCAATCCCCGGCCGTGCCGAATGACGTTGTGTCCTTGGGCAAGGCACTTCACCCTACTTGCCTCGGGGAGAATGTCCCTGTACTTACTGTAAGTCGCTCTGAATAAGAGCGTCTGCTAAATGACTAAATGTAAATGTACCCCGAAGCTAGCACAAGCTAGTACACCCCTTTATAACCTGCTCGACCAGCTCCCTAGTACCAGACCTCCAAAAAAACCAGAAACTTATCCTAGCCAAATCAAATCCAATAACATTTTATTTGAATAGCCCTTTTTACAAGAAATGTCACAGTGGGGTATGTGCCCATGGAACTACACCTAAACTAACCTAGTCCATCTCCCTATCCTAGTCCCAACTAGTCCAGCCTCCTAATACTAGCTAGTGCAGCCTATTCTATCAACCCACTGGTAGATGACTGGAAGGGAATCCTTCTGTGTTTGAATGTATTGGTACACTTCCGTCCTGAATCATTTGAACTGTTATTAATGAAGACCAGGACTATGCTGTGTTACAAACTTCCATGACAATCCACAACAAAGCGTCTTCCGCAACCCTACAGCGGGCCCCCCTGCCCCCCTTCCTGGCTGCACATCTGTACTCTACCCCTGACACATTTCACTGATTAACTCGCAGATGCCGCACAACGCAGCGCTCTTTTATTCCAGGACATTTAACATCCGGGCATCGAAACATGAGCAGCAAAGACGTGGAATGTCACTTTTTTTTCCTCCTCCAGCGCTGTAATGATATAGAGCAAAGAGCACCGCGATTGGTGGATGCAGAGAAGGAGAAATGCAAAAGCATCGAGGGGAGACGTAAAACATATGCGGCTTCAATGACAACGACAAAGACCTCGACCATCGGGCGCTTACGGTTCAAAAATACGGATTTCCCCACGATCAGCGGTAAGCATAAACGCTAGAATAGTGCGTCGCGGCCAAGTAGAGGTTCACATCAATGCTAGGAGCAAGGAGTACACAATGGTGCTGGCAATATGTGGCTCTCAGACAAACGTAGCTAGCACGGCACGCCTTGGTTGACAGCTGCGGGACCAATGGAAATTCTCATCGACCCAGCTGCGCTACAGAACAGCCAATGAAAAATAGAATGTTTCGGGTCCAATTAATGTTAGGGTGTTGTAGCAGTCGGCCAGCGCTAAACTTCACCAAATAATAGCTGTTTGTATTTTGGCTACTGCAGTAGCCATTTTAGGTAAGTAGGGCTTTTAACTTTTATATTTTTGATCGGTGTTGTGAAGCGCGGTTCCGCGTGTCTGTGCGTCGGTTGACCAGGCTGAAACTCAGGCATCCCTGCTGAATGAACTCCCCAGCTCGTGCCTTTATCAGGATTAAGAAAATGCACGGAGTTTTTTTTTCTCTCCCTGTCTCCCACCCCCTCTAATTTTTTATGCATTTTTCTAAACTGTCATGGCGTTTTTGTGTCCTTGGAAATAAATCCAGTGGTAAAGCGCAGTGTCTGGCCGGTGATGGTGATACCGGTGAGCGTTGTCCGGGCAGGTGAGGTCTATTGCGAGGTGGCGGCTACGTCCCTGAGAAGGAGTTTAGGGGGTGTTCACACGTGTAAGGACTGGAATATATAACATCGATGCAGTGACATTAGAGTTAGCAGCCTGGCTAGCTCCATAGATCGCTATATGAAATAGGACACCTCGGCGCCTATGTTCCTGTTATTTTAGGAGCTGTTTGGTGAAGATCGCGCTCTGAAACACGGGAGAACTTTCCATTAGGAGCCAACTTGTGGCAAATCTATCCTGTACTTAGCGATTGTACTGGTCTCTCTCGCCGTGAGGCACGATCCCTCATATGGCTAGCTAGCTAGCTTCGTGCTAGGTTGCCCTAAGAAGTCAAATATATTTTTTAAGGAAATTCGATGTCAACCTCTGACACTGCACACCTTCATAGAGGCAATCCAGGTGCAACATCCGCGCTCCTCTCTTCGGCGCGAGACAAAGAGCCTGGTCCGGTGGCGCGCTCTCAGGTAACCTGGCCCACGGACACACCTAGGACATCTCTACTTTGCTGGGAAATTCTGTCAGAAAACTCTTTCAACAACAACAAAATAAATAATAATAATCACCTACGTTATACTTAGCCTACATGGTAACCCTAACCCAACTATAGTGACACCTAAGTCAAAGGTTAGTAAAGCAGACTAATTAGTCTTGTAGGCTACTTCAGCAACCGCTGCGTTTCTCATCCAGATTTATCCAGGTGTGTATTGCAGCTGGAACCAAACTGCTGCCCAGGTAGTGACTCACCTGTAGACATGCTACTCAAAACACACTCTGCCTCTCTCTTCCCCTGCCTCTCTCTGCCTCCGGTCTCTCTCCCCCCCAGCCTCTCTCTCCCCCTGGATATTCCATACACAATGGTGGTACAGGTGTAGGACATGTTTACACCTGCCCCGTAGCAGAATTGGGACGGTAAGAGTAGGATTCCGTTCTTCAGGTGAATGCATGGTCTTTATACCTTGCTGGGTCCAAGGGTCTTAATCCTAATCCCTCACAACAGAGTTTAAAGACAGGTTTGAAATGAGTTTTGTCCAAATTACGGCATCAAATTTAAACATGTGCATTACTGAGGCCAGCAGAGGTGGGGTAGTATATCTAAATTGCATCTCTGTTACAGGTTAGAATCAGAATCAGTATTGTGTTTAATCGCCAAGTAAGTGGTCACAAACAAGGAATTGACTTTGGTGTGCAGGTGCATACAGTGAACATTTAAACATAATGAACAAAAAGAAAATGTACAACAAAATAAAATAAACTACTGGCAGAGCTATATAATATAAAATAAAATACCATAATAATCTAAATCACAAAATACGGTTTTAATGGAGAATGTGTATTGACAGGAGATTGGTTTAATCTAAATTATGGTCCGGGGTCCGGAGAGACACGCTGATGTCATCAGATTAGATCATCCGGACTGAGTCTGGCCTAAACAACTTTAACAATCACGGGAAATTCCATCGATATATTCATGTCATTATTCGAAAAAAGAAAGCTTTTTGTTTTTAACAAATGGTCTGTTGTGTTTTGTCTTGTAGATGCTGATAAGAAATAGAGCGACATGAAAATACACAAGAAGGACAAGCAGGTAGGTTTTATTATTGGCTTGTATAACACACAAACAAACACACACGCTCGCACATGCACACACACACGCGTCAGCACAAACGCGCACACATGCACACAAACACACATGCAAACATGTCAACACAAACATACACGCACACACACACAGAAAATACAACAAATAAAAGTAAACAGTCAGAGGAACCTTGAGATTCAGTGCAACTTGGTCATGCCTCCTGGCCTGTCTCCATACTCCTGAATATCCATCCACTGACTCCACTCTGCCTCTAACGGAGCCCTCCAGGTGAGTCACACCTGGAGGGCTGGGCGGGCAGCTGCAAATGCTAGCCTTACAGGCTGCTGTATAGAGGACATGCTAACAGCCTTACAGGCTGCTGTATAGAGGACATGCTAACAGCCTTACAGGCTACTGTATAGAGGACATGCTAACAGCCTTACAGGCTGCTGTATAGAGGACATGCTAACAGCCTTACAGGCTGCTGTATAGAGGACATGCTAACAGCCTTACAGGCTGCTCTATAGAGGACATGCTAACAGCCTTACAGGCTACTGTATATAGGACATGCTAACAGCCTTATAGGCTACTGTATAGAGGACATGCTAACAGCCTTACAGGCTACTGTATAGAGGACATGCTAACAGCCTTACACGCTACTGTATAGAGGACATACTAACAGCCTTACAGGCTGCTGTATAGAGGACATGCTAACAGCCTTACAGGCCGCTGTATAGAGGACATGCTAACAGCCTTATAGGCTACTGTATATAGGACATGCTAACAGCCTTACAGGCTGCTGTATAGAAGACATGCTAACAGCCTTACAAGCTACTGTATAGAGTACATTGTAACAGCCTTACAGGCTACTGTATAGAGGACATGCTAACAGCCTTACAGGCTACTGTATAGAGGACATGCTAACAGCCTTACAGGCTGCTGTATAGAGGACATGCTAGCATTCAGAGTCAACTTGCTAGCCTTGCATGCTCGTATAAAGTGGACATGCTAGCCTCACAGGCTACTGTGTAGATGTCATGCTAGCCTCACAGGCTACTGTGTAGATGTCATGCTAGCCTCACAGGCTACTGTGTAGATGTCATGCTAGCCTTAACTTAATGTATACATGCCATGCTAGCCTTATAGGCTACTGTATAGTGGACATGGTAGCCTCACAGGCAACCACCCTAAAAGACTGAGCTAATTTAACCTGAGCTAGCAATTCATCCATGTCAACTTTGGAGGACATTTGATTAGAGTCGACTTTATTGTCAATGTGCACAGTACGGGCACAGAGCCAATGTAAAAATAATAGCGTATAGGGCTTCTATAGATGGTTTCCTGAGCATTCTAATGATGTCACAAACGTGAACTACCTTAGTAATAGTCGTGTAGTTGTACTTAGGTTATGTAATTAATTAATGTAGTTAATTAAGTTGTAGATGCATAGATAGGAAAACTGTTGTGATATTTATTTTACTTAAAATAGGTTTATTGTTATGTAAAAAAAACACATTACAATATTTGATGCCTGTAGGTTGATTATCTTTTTTTAAATTCCATTATTGTAATAATGATGGAGAACAGCATGAGGAACATACTCTGATGAAATGAGTTCATGTGAACATGAGAGAACCACAATGTTTGTTTAAAGATTGGTGGAAATTATGATTGGTAGTCATTGAAAGCCGTGATAAAGTTATGGAATCTTACATAGGTCCTAGATTGTTATTCCAGAGGAGAGCAACAGAACACAAGACTCAAGTTTCAGCATAGACAACAAAGTTTGGTTAGTTAATAATTCTACTGGGATCTTCAATTCGGTCAGTGTAATGTTCCCACTTTCATGTGATCTACAGTGTGTGTTTCACTCCCTCTGTGGGAATTTCTCAGTAATATCTACAACTCAGACAACAGCGGCCCCCTCTGTCGCTCGCTGACTCACCTCCCTTCATCCCTCCTTCCCTCCCTCCTTCCCTATCCAGCCTCCACCCCTCCCTCCTTCCCTATCCAGCCTCCATTCCTATCCATCCCTCCATCCCTTCCTTCATTCCTCCATCCCTATCCAGCCTCCCTCCATTGCTCCATCCCTCCTTCCATCCCTAGAAGTAAGACCTTCCATACACATTAGCCTAGCCTAGCCTTGAGAGCTACCGTAAACATTAGCCTAGCTTGGCATTCATAGCTCCCATACACGTTAGCTTAGCCTAGCCTTGAGAGCTACCGCAAACATTAGCCTAGCTTGGCATTGAGAGCTCCCGTACACATTAGCTTAGCCTAGCCTTGAGAGCTACCGTTAACAATAGCCTAGCTTGGCATTGAAAGTTCCCATACACGTTAGCCTAGCTACTAGAGAGATGCTGGTGTTGAGTTAGCTGGCGTGGAAGCAGCATTGACGTGATTGCAGCAGAGTGTTAGCATTGGTGAATAGGGCAGGCACTGATATTGATTCATAGAGTATGTGATTGCAGGCAAGTCTCTACGTGGTCCACTGAACTGGCCCAACACTGCAGTCTGCGGCACCACACTAGTGTGTATGTGTGTGTGTGTGTGTGTAATTAGTCATGAAAGCACTCATGCAGGTGTGTGTGTACCGGCGCGTTGGCTGCAGGTGTGTGTGCTCGCTCATTTGCTTCTGAATTATGTTGAGTCCTGGACTCATCGCTGATGTTAGAGTGGGAGGGCTACAGCCTCACCTCTGCTTTGCTTCCTGTATCAAACCTAGCAAGTGTTTTAAAAGCAAATGCTGTATTTATTTCAATGCATTTATTTATTTATTTTCCGACTTATTCAAGGACTGGTGAAAATCATCATTGATACACGTGCTAACAAAATGACCACGAAGTCTCATTTTAATGTGTTGATTGTTGAATGTGAGGCCAATTAGTGTGATCTCTTCTCGGTTAAACTGCTCGTATCCTACACACTTCTACCACGGCGCTGTGTGTTCCAGTTTCCACAGAGCAGGTGATGCAGATCTAGTCTAAACAGGAACATTGAACTTTCAATGTCAAAGCTCTCATTAAGAGAGCTCCAATCTGCTTGGGTGTGTTTGTATGTAATGTTTGTGTGCGTGTGTCTATGTTAGGTCAGTGTGTGTGCTATTACGGTGTTTGTGTGTGTACTTTGTATGTGTGTTAAGTCTGTGTGTGTTATGTCTGTGTCTTCCTGTGTGTGTGTGTGTGTTATATTAGTGTGTGTGTTATGTCTGTGTCTGCCTGTGTGTGTGTGTGTGTGTGTGTTATATTAGTGTGTGTGTGTTATGTCTCTGCCTGTGCCTGTTAAGGTCTCTCTACTGGTGTTATGTCTGTGTTATATCTGTGTTTGTGTGTTTATTATGTGTGTATGTGTGTATTATGTGGGTTATGACTGAGTAATGTGTGTGTGGTTTGTCTGGGCTGGCCTATAGGACTGTGTTGTACAGAAATGTCCCTCCTTAATGCTCTTTCAGTTGTAGAGGTGTGTAAGAAGTTACCAGGTGTGTAGGAGGGTACCAGTTGTGTAGGAAGGTACCAGGTGTGTAGGAGGGTACCAGGTGTGTAGGAGGGTACCAGGTGTGTATGAGGGTACCAGGTGTGTATGAGTGTACCAGGTGTGTAGAGGGGTACCAGGTGTGTATGAGGGTACCAGGTGTGTAGAGAGGTGCCAGGTGTGTAGAGGGGTACCAGGTGTGTAGTGAGGTGCCAGGTGTGTAGGAGGGCACCAGGTGTGTAGAGGTATCAGGTGTGTAGCCTTACTTTGTCAGGTTGGAAGAGAGTAGTCTAGCGCCCGGCAATGAAGGGGTTACCATGGAGACTGCATGTGTACGTTTGCAGCTCCCCGCAGCTTGGTACAGAGCCTGTTTCCGTGGCGACGGCCCTGATTCCAACTGGCATGGTATGTGTGTGTGTGTGATTCATTGACATGATCCTCATACCTGTGTGAGGCTGCGGATCCATGCATTAGCCACGCTGTGCTAACTGCAGCTAGGCTCGTGAGTTAGCCTTCATCTTGCTAGGCTCTCTCTCACACTCACACACACACACCTCTGTGGTTGACGTTTACAGTATGAGTTGATAGAGGTCATGCAGAGGTTATGTCGGGGTCATGCAGAGGTTATGTCGGGGTCATGCAGAGGTTATGTCGGGGTCATGCAGAGGTTATGTCGGGGTCATGCAGTGGTGGTGAACAGCAGTCAGATGTGAAGCAGAAGCAGGTGACCCTGGTCTGAAGGGAAGGAGGTCACCTGATTCCCACGCACTCTCACTACGAGTACAGCAACTGTTGATGATGATGATGATGATGATAGGTTTGTCTAAATGTAACCCTTTCTCCTCTCTTCCCTCCTCCTCTCTCTCTCTCCTCTCTTCCCTCCTCCTCTCCTCCCCTCTCCTCTCCTCTCCTCTCTCCCCTCCCCTCCTCCTCTCCTCTCCTCTCTCCTCTCCCCTCCTCCTCTCCTGTCCTCTCTTCCCTCCTCTTCTCTTTCCCCTCCTCCCCTCCTCCTCTCTCTCTCTCCTCTCTTCCCTCCTCTCCTCTCTTCCCTCCTCCTCTCCCCTCCCCTCCTCTCCTCTCTTCCCTCCTCCTCTCCTCTCTTCCCTCCTCCTCTCCTCTCCTCTCCTCTCTTCCCTCCTCTCCTCTCCTCTCTCCCCTCCCTTCCCCTCCTCTCCTCTCTCCCCTCCCCTCCTCTCTTCTCTCCCCTCCTCCTCCCCTCCTCCTCTCCCCTTCTCCCCTCTCCTCCTCCCATCCCCTCCTCCTCTCCTCTCTTCCCTCCTCTCCTCTCCTCCTCTCCTCTCCTCCTCTCCTCTCCATCTCCCTTCCTCTTCCTCCTCTCCTCTTCCTCCTCTCTTCCCCTCCCCTCCCCTCCTCAGATGCCCAGTGGTCAGATCCTAAAGCACACTCCAGCCCCAGCAGCTTCCACTGCCTCAGACCACGCACAGACTCCATTACCCAGAAGCACCCTGGGCTCCAAGGACCAGCTCCGCCTCCTAGCCGGGACCACCAATCACTGCATGGCCCACGCTAAGCATGCTGGGATGGGTGAGGAGGGGGCCAGCCGAGGTGTCCCGTGCCCTCCTTCCTCCCCCCTGAGCGAGGAGGATGATGGGGGGGGAGGGGCGCGGGTGAAGAAGAAACGGAGGAAAAAAAACAAGCAGGAGAAGAGGGCAGAGAGGGAGAGCAAACCAAAGAAGAAGAGGGAGCCGAGAGAAGGGAAGGAGGTGCTTCCCAGGAAGAGCAAAGAGGCCCGGGGGAGCAGAGACCAGAGGGAGGTGAAGGAGAGGAGGGAGGTGAAGGAGAGGAGGGAGGTGAAGGAGAGGAGGGAGGTGAAGGAGGTGAAGAGAGCCGTGGAGGTCAAGCCCCCAGGCCCAGCCAAGAGGGGCAGGAAACCCAAGGTCAAAGTGCTTCCTCCAGTCCCGCCCCCTGTCCCCAGCCCAGCTCCAGCCCCGCCCCTCATCCTGGTCCCCGTACCCACCCCCCCCACCCCCAAACAGAGGGGGCGCAAGCCCAGGTGAGGGGGGGGGGGGGCGGGGAAGCCACAGAGGGCAGGACGGGGGGAGGAGGAGAGAAAAGAAAGAGAGAGAGAGAGGCATGTCTGTTCTATGTGATCTACTGTATCTGTCCTTTAAACAATGTTCTGTGTGTGTGTATGTGTGTGTGCATACGTGTGTGTGTGTGCATACGTGTGTGTGTGTATGCATGTGTGTATATACGTGTGTGTGTGTGCATACGTGTGTGTGTGTGTGTACATACGTGTGTGTGTTCCAGAGAGCAAGGCACGGTGCCGGTGGAGAAGAAGAAGAAAGGGAAGAGGAAAAGGGAGGTTGTGCCGGCGAGAGAGCGTGAGGCGGAGGTGGAGAGGGAGGGGGGGGGAGAGTGAGGAGGAGGCCGGGGGGGGAGTTGGGGTCCTGGGGAGCGAGGAGAGCACAGATCCCTTGGACAACACGGTGAGACTCCTGCTCAGAGGCAAAGTCAAACTGAACACATGAATTTCAGCCCCACGTCTTCAGCTTTTCAGAAAATGCTTTTTTTTTTACTCAACACGTACCTTCTCTCTTTCCTCCATCATTCCTCGTTCTCTCCTCCCTCCATTCCTCCTCTCCTCCCTCCCTCCTCTCCTCTCCTCCCTCCTGTTTGGCAGAAGCGTCGTTCTGGCCGGCAGGTGAAGAGGAGGAAGTACAACGAGGATGTGGACTTCAAGGTGGTGGATGATGATGGAGAGACCATTGCAGTCCTGGGCGCTGGACGCATCCCTGCCCTCAATGCCGCTACCCTGGCATGGCAGGCAGAGGTACCCTCTCCTCCTTTCGCGCTCTCTCTCTTCCCCTCTCCTCTTACATTTAGTCTTTTTTTTTTTTTTTTTTTTTTCTTCATTCTTCTCCCTCTCTCCTCTCCCTCTCTTCTCCCCATGTCCTCTTCACTCCTCTCCCTCTCCCTCTCTCCTCTCCCGTAGTTCTTTCTTCTTCTCTCTTCCTATCCTTCCTCCTGTCTTCTCTCCTCCTTCCCTCTCTTTCTCTCCACTCACCTCTTTGCTGGTCCTCTCTCCTCTTCACTCCTCTCCTCCTCCCTCCTCTCTCCTCTCCTCTCTTCTCTCTTCTCTCCACTCTGTAGTTGAGTTCTGAGTCAGTAATGCCTTTTCCCCCTCCAGGAACCACCTGAGGATGAAGCCAACATCATTGAGAAAATCCTGTCTGTTCGAACAGTCAAGAAAGAGGTACACACACACTGAGCTGAACATACACACACACTCCAAACATACATGCGGTCTG